>NC_058403.1:26813147-27045518 GCF_002201575.2 Neomonachus schauinslandi | reverse complement strand
AAGAAAGAAGAAAGAAGAAAGAAGAAAGAAGAAAGAAGAAAGAAGAAGGAGAAGGGGAGGGAGGGGGATGGGAAAGAAGAAGAAGATGGAATAAGGAGAAAGAGAAGAAGGGAAGGGGGGAGGAGGAGAAGGAGGGCAAACCATGGAGCAATCTGCATGCCTGGACAGATCAGTACCAGAGTAAATCTCAATTAGCAACAATATCCTGGCATTATGCAGAGTCAGATGCAAGAAAAATCCTTTTCTGGTCCAAAGACTTTCAGAACAAGTGGAATATAAATGTGAACATGGAAGTACAAAAAAATATCCATCAATGAATAATGAAACTAAAGGAGATAGCAAGATGAAAATACTTTACTGGAAAAAAATAAAAACAAAAACAAAACACCTCAGCTTGACACCAGTAAAATGTTACACCATTTTCAAAAACAAAAATTTGTTCAAAAAGCACTTCATTAAGTTACCAAATGAGATACTGGATTGTTGAAGATGGTGACAGAAGGAAGCATTTTGATTGGCTAAAAGCAAACTCAATATACCACCCCCACCCCTAACTAATTAAAATCAGAAAAAGATTTTTATCAGCAGCTGGAAATTTTTTTCACAAAAACATGCTTATTATTCAACTATGACACAATTGATTCATGTTGATTTGAAAAGTCAATAATATTCCATTTTTAATATATCATTTTCCTCATTTTATGTGGTGTTGACTTTATTTTTAATTAAAATTAACTTCTATTAATTCTACCTGCTAATCATTTATATTAGAATTATAAGTGTCTATTGATTGTGTCGCTGTCAAATTTAACCTATGTTACATAGTACCTGTAAAAATGTTTTATCAAAAGTAAATATCTACCTACAGATACTTTATAAGCTTGTACGTAAAATGTATTACAGTTGTAGTATGGTAATTTTATTAATTTAATACCTTAAAATCACAGTTCTGAATAAAAAACTGGTAGTAATACCAGTATTTCAGCATTTCTCAAATTAAACCCTCAAAATACAAATATTGTAGCCACTCTGCGCATGCTGTGCTAACTTGCTCTGGAGAAAAGAGAGTACTTACACTCTTTCTTCAGCTTATCTTCAACTCAGCTGATCTCATATGGTTTCTGGGTTAAGGAACATACCAGAAACATGCCAGGTTACAGCATGATAATCAGCAAGTTTTTCTTCTACATTAATCTTTTTTTCTGCATTGAGAACTCTGGTCTATGATTTTTCAATACATTTCACACAAAATCATCTAGGCGAATTTGGGTGTGTCCTGAACATTCACTTGTTTCTGTGCACTAAAGCTGATCAAATATCTTGTTTTCCTTTAAATTTGCAAAGGAAACCTTGTTCTAATATATTAGTGTTGAAGGAAACAAGGAGGGATTCAATGGGATGTTTTCTATGTCACCTTGAAGAAATTGTCATACACCATCTGATGGTTTATTGAGCATACAGAATGGCAATGTTGATGAATTCTTCCTTAGTAAATGATACATATTGACATAACCACCAGCCATATCCTAATGACCAGCAGCATGCCAAGGTGTTCTGAAATACATCCAGCTTAAATTATCCATGGGTCTTTTGTATTTGTGAAGTGACTAATACTCTAAATAATCTATTTTGGTTAGTGCTGTGCTTCATTTATCCATGCTGGTAAATGTGTCTTTCAAACCAGCTCACAAATGAGATGCTTCCCTGTCTTCATTGTCCTTGTGGGTTGTCATCTGAGAATTCTTACCCTGTTAAGAGGGTAGAGGCAGAAAAAGGGTCAGTCTCATTGAATGTCAAAAATAATTTAGAATCTGTTCTATTTTATTCCTTGGATTTACTAACATGAATGTGGGAAGGAAATTACGACGATAGCCTAGAAATGAGAATTATTCTGTACATCGTTAAGAGCAAAGTCTCGGTGACTCCCAAACAAGGAGGAAATTCAATACAACTTCTTAAACAGAAAAAGTTGGGAGTCCAAATGTGGGTGATGAGGAGAGAGAGAGAGCTTGCTGATATAATTAATAAATAATTTTAAAAATTGAGCAAGGAGGCTTTTATGAATCATAATACGGAACCAGGGGAAAAATCATGGAATACATCAGAATCTCAATTCTACAACTTAGTTTATGGGTAAGTGAGCTGAAAGACTCAAAAGAAAATAGAAACATTCAGTCAGTCATTGGATGCCCAGCATTTTGGTATTGCTTCATAATTGAAGGTATGAGACAGGGTTCTGTTCAAGAATTAGAATCACTCTAAGTGCTTTAAGCAGGAAAAGAATCAAATCAAATAATTCTATAAAACCCTTGGAAGAACTGGATGTGTGGATTGATCTGGGCCTCTAGATCTGACCTCTGTCTGAATCAGAAAGTCAGGGAATTAGGAATCACTGATGAAACTACTGAATTAAAAAAAAAATGCCACCACTACTATGTTCCAAGGATAAAAATGTCACTGTCAGATCAAAGCCCACAGCTTCCACAAAATTGGCGCTTTGGAACATTGGCCCCCGGGGGCCAGCTGCCTCCTTCAGGGAAATTTCCTCCTGACACCATTAGTTCTGCTTCTCAAGGGTGCCTTTCAGCAGAGCGTGGCATAAATCAAGCAGGAGATGTCTCCAACTCGCTTCCACCTTCCTGGGCTCTGGCAACTGTGTTGGGGAAGCTTATTTTAAACCTAGAACCATAGACACCAGAGAGCCTGGGTGGTCTTCCAGTCTCTGCAATGCAGAAAGGCCCACTAGAAAAAAGTGAGGGTGGATATTAATTTTACACCAATTAACCATATTCAATATATTTACAAAGTGTTTTCACGGTCAGAGTGGTATGCGCTCCTCATAAAAAACCCATCGAGATAGAAAGTGCTGTAACCATTTAACAGAGGAGGAAATGTACCATGTGAAATTGTTCCATGTCTAAATTACAGGTGGAATAAAGTGCTGGGAGAAGTAACTTCGTGCCCCGGATTTGCTTTTGAACTCCTCCCCATTGGTGCCACACTGCCTCCACTGGGCTTTGCTGAGTAAGGCCATTATCTGTGTCTTGATTATCAAACATCTATAAAAAGAAAGATGTATTTAGTTAAAATTTAAAGGAGAAAGACCATCTGGTGAAAAGTGATATATACCTCTGTAATAAATATGAAGAACTGACGTTCTGAAATTGAATAAGAGAGTACCTTTATTGAATCAAAGAAATGGACTGCCCCAAATTGATTGCCCAAAGAAGTGATTATGTATCAAAAATCCTGATATATGGGAAATATTCACTTCATAGTAGTTTTAAAAGGCAGAAGTAGTTTTGAAACACTGTAAAATATTTAGGAAAGGAAAGTATATAAAGACTATTTCAAAATTAAATGGCTATTTCTGGATAATGGTAATTTGAGTGTCTATTTCTTTGAGATTCTTCTCCCTTTTCATTATTAAATGAAAACGAAACCCTATACAGTTGAAACACTGAAATTTATTTTACATACTTAGACATGGATAACTTTATTTTTTTGTGTGCCAATAAACTAGAGGTAGGATAACACATTTTTCTTTCTGGGACCTTGAAAAACCACACACACACACTCACACACACACTCATACACACCCACTCACTCATATAAACAGCTCTGGTTCAGATAATGTGATTTTTAAAAGCATGTCAACTTGGTTGTGAATTATTATCCAAATAATATATAATTAGCCAATCATTTATTTCCTTCATGAATATACTGGAACTAATAATGCTATTCTTCAAATGACCTTTCAGATGTCACCTCTGAACCATAGCACACTGTGCTCTGCATCATGGTATTGATATCCTGGTACTGAATTGAACTCCAGTTTGAGGAGGTAAAACGTGTTGAAGAAATAAGCAAATACTGTACATAAGTACAAACCTAATACCCAAGGATAATTTATAGCTTCCTACGTCAACTGTTGATGGAAAGCAGTTGAGAATAGAGTGCAGATTAAGCCGAGATGAAATTTCAAGGGGATTGAATGGGGATTAGCTGCTACTGTTTTGGAATCTCAGGCCTACAGAATGCTAAATTGCTCCACTCAAAATTCTAGCTCAACAGATTTCATAGTTCTTAGTTCCAGTCACCCCAGTAGCCTCTGTCATCTCCAGAGCATCTCCACGTCTGTTTCCTAATTGCTCACTTTTTCTCCCCAAGATATATCCTGATCCCTTTCAGGAATAACTCTTGTGTTCTCCCAAGCTCAGCGATCTCCTCTCTGACTTCCCTGTTCAGAAACGGATGTCAGCCAAGACATTCTTAGTAGATGACTTATAGTCTCCAGTACTGCTATCCCTGACAGCCTTGAAAACCTAGATGGGCGCAGAAGGCACTCTTATGGTGATCACACTGTAGATTATACCGCATCACCATCGTGCCTCATGCACTTGGCTTAACTATGAAACCTCACTTTTTGCTCTCACTCCCGCCACACCCACTCAAGTTATGAACTGCCTGTATTTTTTAAATTTAAAGGAGAAAGATCATCTGGTGAAAAATGATATATACCTCTGTAATAAATATGAAGAACTGATGTTCTGAAATTGAATAAGAGAGTACCTTTATTGAATCAAAGAAATGGATTGCCCCAAATTGATTGTCCAAAGAAGTGGTTGTGTATCAAAAATCCTGATATATGGGAAATATTAACTTTACAGTAGTTTTAAATGGCAGAAGTAGTTTTGAAACACTGTAAAATATTTAGAAAAGTATATAAAGACTATATCAAAATTAAATGGCTATATAGTCCTTGTGTATTTAAAGAATGCAAACAGAATTTGAATATTTGCCCAAGCCAAATAGTATAATGTAATCTATAAATTCATACCATGACCAGCCCAGAGAATACCAATAAGATTCATTTATAAATTACTTTTTGGGAACGTTAGATTTGCTTAGAATCATGACATTTTCCAACGGGGGAATGTGGCTCCTTTACGTGGTAATAAGTAAGAGATCCCAACCAGTAAGACGTGAATCTGAATCAGATGAGGAGAGTCGGCAGATGTATGCTGAAGAATTCAATTTCAGTAAAATGTGAAGTCTGAGGAATACACTTCCACAGATCTCACCGAGCACATCTTCCTTACTTTTTCCATTTTTCTCCCCATTCATTTAACCTTAGAAGCCCTTAGTGGCTAGGAGGGTCTGGGAAGGGAATGGGGAGGTGGGGGAAGAAAAGGGAGAAAAGAGTGGAGTAAGACAGAATTTTGAGAAGTTTGAGGAGAAGTAAAGAACTGAAGTTTCTACGGTCACTGGAAAGTCAGAGGGAAGGAATAGCCCTAGCTCCTGCTGTGAGTGCATAACTGGTGATTTCATTCCCAAGGCAGCTGTAACAGAGCCCTTTCCAAAGAAGGAATCAGTAACTGTTTATAAAAAGGGCAGAATTGCTCAACTGCAATCCCAAGCCAGTGACTTTACCTGTTTGTGTGATGAGTGTCAGAATGTTTTGAGACACCTCTCACTAGTCCCAGTTACAGGAAACAGGTTAGCATTGTTGGGGGAGTGTTTGGGGAGAAAGGCTTGACACACACGCCTCCCCACACCTTTCCCCAGAGAGGGACAAAACAATTTTTATATTGGTAATGTGGAAGAACTGTCAAAAGTACAAAAAAAAAAAATCAGCTAAGTGAAATGTGAAAATGTCATTGAAAAAATCAGTAGAATACCAAACTAAAAATGCTGATGGCACTTTGATCCATGGTATAAAAATGTTGAACGACTGATACAGATGGGCAATGACCAGAGCAAGTAGACACAAGGCAGAGTGTTGGAAAAGGGCCCTAGAGGGTCCGGCAGTCTAGTGGAAGGGCTGGAGTGACCCAGGCATTAATATGTGTTTCATTACAGTAATGATCCATACAGATGAAACAATGTGTTACCCTGGACTTTCAGCTCTGCCCTGATATAATTCAAGTTTTCATGGCATACCCTTCATGGTCTCTAGCAGCCTGATGTTCTGCCTAACAACCAGTAGGAATGTGCTTATTCATGGGGCACATACCTTTGCATGATTTACAATATGCACTTTTTACTGTACTTCAATCATTTCACATTTTCACAGTGGCTAATTACGGTTTCTTTACCAGATACTTTGATTTATATGAAAATAATGTCAAAACAAATTCTGTTGCTTTTCACAAACATTCTAAGAGTTTGGCTACCATCTTAATCAAGGGTACTAATGTGTGAAATAATGGAATATTTCATCAAATGTTTAGTCAGTCAGTGTACAGCTAATACCAATATAAATAACAAGATTTCCTAATAAGAGTCTGCATCAAAATTTACCAGTAAAGACAAAAGATCAAAATAAAGCTTGAACTTCTAAAGAATATTTGTATTAAAACTTCAATTTTTTATTGAACTGTAATTGACATACAATATTATGTTAGTTTCAGGTATACAAAGTAAACAATTCGATACTTGTTTATATTGCAAAATGAACACCTCAGTAAGTCTAGTTAACATCCATCACCATAGATCATTACAAAAGTTTTTTCTTGTGATGAGAAGTTTAAGATCTACTCTCTTAGCAACTTTCAAATATGCAATACAGTTTTGTTAACTATATCATCATGATATATATTACATTCTATGACGTATTTATTTTATAGCTGGAGATTTGTACCCTTGGACCCCCTTCACCCATTTTGTCCACCCTTCAACCCCAGCCTCTGGCAACCACCAATCTATTCTCTGTATCTATGAACTCGGGAGTTTTATGTTGTTGGGGCTTTTTTTTTTTTTTTTGCCCTTTTTAAAAAATTTCACATATACATGAGATCATATGGTGTTTTTTTTCTCTGAGTTTTTAAACTTTGCATAATGCCTTCAAGGTGCATCCATGCTATTGCAAATGGCAAGATTTCCTTCATTTTTATGGCTGAATAATATTCCATTGTATATATATACCACATTTTTATTATCCAGTCATCTATTAACGGACACTTAAATTGTTTCCACATCTTGGCTATTGTAAATAATGCTGCAGTGAACATGGGGGTGCAGATATCTTTTCAAGGTAGTGTTTTGTTTTCTCCGGTGGCATTGGTGGATCATATGGTAGTTCTATGTTTAGTTTTTTGAGAAACTTTATACTATTTCCATAGTGACTATACCAGTTTACATGCCCACCAACAGTACACAAGTGTTCCTTTTTTTTCCACATCCTTGCCAACATTTGTTATTTTTTGAAAACTTCCATTTCTTAGATTACTTTTTATTGTTGTATTCTGTTTAGAGATGTTTATTCAAGTTCAGTTAGGTTTTCATGTTTTCAGCCAACTTACTGTTAAACGTAGTGTTCATGGTAGATATATTCACTTATCGAATAAATAGTGTCAAGTATCAAGTAGGTAACTTGACCATAATAAGAATTATGTGTGTTTTTTCAATGCTTACTGCATCTGTTTGAAATTAAGCTCAGAATTTCACACATTGCTATATTAAACACATCCAATTATTTTAAGTTTAAGAAAGTCCATAAAATTATTTACCAGAGTTTTCTGCGTTCCAGAACATTTTGACATGATTTACATTTTAAAAAGTAGAAGTATAAATAATGCCAAATCCTTTTTGAGAACTTTAAGGAGAAATATACATAAAATAGTAAAAGAGAAGTCAAACTGGCTAAAATTCAGGGAAAAACTCTTTCCCATGTAAGATGGAAATAGTACTCTAAAGGAAGCATAGAAACAACTGGAACCAAAGCCTCGGATTCCACAGGACAAGTTGAGATGAAAGACCATAACATAGGAAGGTGTTCCTACCATGAGCGCTCATATCAGTTAGAATACCTTGCTTGCAAATAATAGAAAATCTAACTTAACGTGACTTCACAATTAAAGAGGATGTGTTGGCTCATGAAATCCCAAACCCAAAGATAGGCCTGTTCAGCCTTAGCTTCACTAAGGATCCAATTTCTTTGTCTTGCCAGCCTGCCTTTTGCCAAGCTGGTTTCATTCTAAATATGACTCTTGTTATAATACCATGGTGGAAATATATGGATCCACCTCTCCACCCTTCAATACCCCCCAAAAAACAAAAAACAAAAAAACAAAAAACCCCGACACCATGGAGAATGGGTGCTGGGAAGGCATCCAACAAATGCCCTCCAAAATAAACATGTTAAATAAACATAATAATTGGTGTCATGAAAAATTTTCTCCAGTCATAGACACTTCACAAGATTTTGATCATTGGATATTAAATATTAAATCTGAATATGATGAGGATGTTAATTATGCCTATATTGAAATATGTAAGTTGATAGAAAAAACAAAGTAATATTTAATCAACAAATACTCTGCCAGAACAGCATGTTTTTCACCAGTTATAGCTACTGATATAAATAAGTAGCACTTCCCTGTACTCAGTGTTCTGCCAACAAAAATTCAATTATGAGGAAAAATGGCAGTTAAGAACTTCTATTTGGATAAAAATTCTAGGAAACCCTGAAGACTTCTACGTGGAATGCATTTGAAATTAGAATTTTGGAAGAAATATGATTTTGTGGTAAAACTATCAATAAAAAATTGTTAGGACATTTTAAACCAATTAAAGAACACAGTGTACATGTGAAATCTATATGTAAAAATGACAGTGGGTAGAAAATAGTTCTTACTTGAAAGAAGGGTTGATGAGATTAATCTGAGGACAAAAACAAAATTTTTACAGGTAGAATTTAGAGTAAAAGATGAGGACAAAATATTTTCACCCTTCTTTTTCATACAAACTTAAAATAATAGGAATAATGAAAACCAACCTTGTGAATCAGAACCATATCCTCTCAGTTTATTATTTTTTTTAACTTCTGTCAATGATTTATTTATTTTAGAGAGAGTGAGAGCATGAACAGTGGAAGGGGCAGAGGGAGAGGGACAGAGAGAATCCTCAAGCAGACTCCCCACTGAGCACAGAGCCTGATGCAGGACTTGATCTCAGGACCCTGAGATCATGACCTGAGGCAAAAATCAAGAGTCGGCTGCTCGACCAACTGAGCCACTCAGGCGCCCCTCTCTCAGTTTACTTAACAGGTAAGTAGACAACTTACAGGACAAAAGAATAGCTGTGAATTAGTTTAAGCTCTGAGTAGAAAACCTCAAAAATATCTTCAATAAAGAAAGTCTCTTGGGTTTTAGCTATGTTGACAAAATGACTGAGACCAAGTTTTACGAGATTAATAGTAAACTTACCTGCAGCAACTTTAAAATCATGGCCTTGTTTATAATGGGCCATTTAACCATAATGGAAAATGTAAAGTTTGCTACTACATTTGAGGAAGACACAAATGTTCCGTAGACACATATAATAGCTTTGAGATGCAGCAGTAATGATGTTTCATGAACAAAACCAAACTATTAAGTGCTTTCAGGGGTATCAGTTCTTTATTGGGTTATACACATTCATTTGCATAAAGACCAATAATTTCCAAAAACATTTTTAAGTGAAACTAAATTTAAATCTACAGGCACTTTTGGGGCGCCTGGGTGGCTCAGTTGGTTAAGCGACTGCCTTCGGCTCAGGTCATGATCCTGGAGTCCCGGGATCGAGTCCCGCATTGGGCTCCCTGCTCAGCGGGGAGTCTGCTTCTCCCTCTGACCCTCCTTTCTCTCATGCTCTCTGTCTCTCATTCTCTCTCAAATAAATAAAATCTTAAAAAAAAAAAACTACAGGCACTTCTGGCTAAATAAGATGCTATTAAACAATGAATGTGTCAACAAAGAAATCAAAGAAGAAATAAAAAATTACATGAAAACAAATGAAAATGAAAATACAACAGTCCAAAATCTTTGGGATACAGCAAAAGTGGTTCTTTTTTTTTTTTTTTAAGATTTTATTTATTTATTTGACAGAAAGAGACACAGCCAGAGAGGGAACACAAGCAGGGGGAGTGGGAGAGGGAGAAGCAGGCTTCCCACTGAGCAGGGAGCCTGATGCAGGGCTCGATCCCAGATCGAGCTCGATCCCATGATCCCTGGGATCATGACCTGGGCCAAAGGCAGACGCTTAATGACTGAGCTATCCAGGCGCCCCAGCAAAAGTGGGTCTGACAGGGAAGTTTATTGCAGTACAGGTCTACTTTAAGAAGCAAGAAAAATCTTGAGTAAACAACCTAACCTCCACCAAAAGGAGCTAGAAAAAGAAGAACAAACAAAACCCAAACACAAATGAGCAGAGGAAAAAAGAGGAAGAGAGAGAAACCAAGAAATAGACTCTTTTTTTTTTTTTTAAGATTTTATTTATTTGACAGAGAGAGAGATAGCGAGAGCAGGAACACAAGCAGGGGGAGTGGGAGAGGGAGAAGCAGGCTTCCCGCTGAGCAGGGAGCCCGATGTGGGGCTCGATCCCAGGACCCTGAGATCATGACCTGAGCCGAAGGCAGACGCGAAACGACTGAGCCACCCAGGCGCCCTGAATAGACTCTTAACTATAGGGAACAAACTGATGATTACCGGAGGAGAGGTTGGTGGGGGGGTGGGGAAAATAGGGGCTGGGGATTAAAGAGTACACTTATCATAATGAAAAAACAAATAAAATAAAATGATTTTAAAAACTATAGGTACTTCTGTCATTGAAAATATATCATCCTGTTGTATCATTGTGCTTTATTACTCATGATTAGAAAGATGCTTGAAAGATCATTGAAATTTATGCGATAGTAAACGACTTTTATATAAAGCATGTTCTCAATACCTGGGTGGCGCAGTCGGTTAAGCATCTGACTTCTGGTTTTGGCTCAGGTCATGATCTCAGGGTGGGGAGATCAGGCCGGGAGTCGGGCTCCAAGCTCAGCTCAGAGTGTGCTTGAGATCCTCTCTCCCTCTCCCTCTGCCCCTCCCGCTCGTGCTCTCTCTCTCTCTCCCTAAAATAAATAAATAAATATTTTAAAAATAAAAATAAGTGAATAATACATGTTCATTTTTAAGAGTTCAAATAGTACCAAAATGAATGCACTGAGAAGTGAGTCTTCCTGCATAGGTACTTACAAAGTCTTGCACAGTTCAAACTTAGCTTAGCGACTGCCACCTCCCCCGCTTTTCCCCCAAATTCTTGGGAGAACTCATTATCCAGAATCCAACACTCCATTCCAGTGAGTAGTGGATCTTTCAATCCTTCCCTTTCTATCAGTGGTGGTGATGGAGGGGTAGGGAAGTGGAAGTAAGGGCAGCCGCAGTTATGTCTGCCAGATTGTGTATCTTACCTCCCCACCCTCACCCAGCACCATTCCCGGCTTGCTACCAGATGAGGAGATACAAACTGAGGTTCTTATAAGAGAACCATGGAAAACTTTTACTTATAGTATCTAGTAGCTATATCTAACTTTCCATGTCTCTGAAATTGCATGACATACCTCAAGAGGAAATTTACAGAAGGTTGAATTTGTATGTCTGTCTACTTGTGTAAGCAGTGGGGAATGCTGTATAGATTTTTTTTTTTAAAGAAATACCTATATCACCATGGAGAAATGACAAAGATTTAAAAACCTCTTAGGGGGCGCCTGGGTGGCTCAGTCGTTAAGCGTCTGTCTTCGGCTCAGGTCATGATCTCAGAGTCCTGGGATCAAGCCCCGCATTGGGCTCCCTGCTCAGCAGGAAGCTTGCTTCTCTCTCTCCCTCTGCTTGTACTCTCTCTTTCTCTCTCTGTCAAATAAATAAATAAAATCTTAAAAAAAAAAAAACCTCTTAGGATGGAATTGGATAATTATGCCAGAAGGAATTTCAGGGGCGCCTGAGTGGCTCAGTCAGTTAAACAACTGCCTTTGGCTCTGGTGGTGATCCCAGGTTGCTGGGGTGGCACACCTTCTCCCTCTGCCTCTGCCCCTCCCCCCTGCTTGTGCTCTCTCTCTCTCTGTCAAATAAATAAATAAAATTTTTAAGATTTTATTTATTTATTTGACAGAGAGAGAGAGAGCACAAGCAGGGGGGAGTGGCAGGCAGAGCAAGAGGGAGAAGCAGACTCCCGTTGAGCAGGGAGCCCAATGCGGGACTCGATCCCAGGACCCCAGGATCATGACCTGAGCCAAAGGCAGTCGCTTAACCAACTGAGCCACCCAGGAGCCCAATACATAAAATCTTTAAAAAAAAAAAAAAAAAGGAATTTCAAAATAATTTATAAGTTGAAAACATCTTACCTTCACAGAAAAATATTCTGGGAGAAAAAAAAACTATAATAATTCATGTATTTTCTCATCAGAAGACTATTATAGAGTTAACATTTATTCCTGAGTTACTGGACTTTGGGATTTACATTACATTTATCTTTAGACTCTGTAGCATTCAGATATTTTACGTGGCGCCATGTGGTAAGAGAGACTCCATTCCCAGGGCTTCTTAGCTGGAATTTGTAACCAAACTTATGAAGTCTTAAAGACTTAGTGGTATTGTGAGCAGTTGGTTGCATCAGCTAAAGGACTTTTGATGTTGTTTTCATACATAAGGATTTTGAACTTTAGTTGGTCTGTATCTATAGTTTACATCTTCAAGTTAAATTATGGATCCCAGTGCCCAACACAGAGTCTGCTTAAGATTTTCTCCCTCTCCTTTTGCTCCCTGCCCCTGCTTATACTTTCTATATAAATAAACAAATAAATAAATGAATAAAAAAAATCTTTAAGGAAAAGAAAAAGAAAAAATTATGGATCTCAATGCTCACTGTCATGATTGGAGTTGGCTATGATGTAGCCATTCTTGCTTTATCATAATAGTCATAGAACAGTTATACATTTTTTTCTACATTTTTATTACAAATATAATATCCTGACTATGCTATGTATTAAATAGGCTTCTGTAGGCTAGCCTGGGGACTAGAATGTTTACAGTAAAGTAACAGGTCCTTTGCTCCAAATAATCAACTTAGAAGTTTACTTTTAAAACATAGCTAATTGATATGCTAACCTACCTGTATCAATACACAGTTGTAAAAGGGATATGTTTATTACTGCATTATAGTGCTTAGCAACACTGAGCGCTCTAAATCAAATTAAATTCAGGCCTTGCTTCCTTATTAGAGATATTTTTAGCTGTTGAACTCTCTCTCACTAGTTCTACTTTGTTTCTTTCAGATTAAATTAAATCAAAGGCATGACAAAATATTTTGGCAAATATAATAAGTTTTATTTGTTTCTGGAGAAAAAGATATCATTCCCCTTTGGAGTATCCATTGATGCCTTCCCCTGTCACCCAGCTTATTCCCTTATCTCAAAAACATTGACACATTCACAGAAGGGCGATTCTGTATCAATTGTGTTACAGATCCCCCTAGTGTACCTGCATAAGGAAGTAAAAATTGAGTCCATTTCCGTTTTTAGTAAATGAAACTGAGTCATATTTCCCTCATGACCCTTTTTGTTTTCTGTCCCAAAATAATTCAGTCAACTAAAGGATCTTCTGTCTAACACACACACGGATATGCTTTATCTTCTATGGGAAGCATTTTTTCTTCCGTTTGCATCTCTAGTTAGATTTAACCACTGATAGGAGGTTGTCTTGAATGCATTGAATGGAGTCCTTTCAAAAACCAAGTGGTCCTTTAGTGCTCATTTGTTCTTCACTCTGTTAAGAGAGAAAAATATTTCACCCAGATGCATCTAACAATGCCAAGTTATGCATTAAGATACAAACTATGTATTGAAAATCTTTTTTTTTTAAAGATTTTATTTATTTATTTGAGACAGAATGAGAGAGAGAGAGAGCACATGAGAGGGGTGAGGGTCAGAGGGAGAAGCAGACTCCCTGCTGAGCAGGGAGCCCGATGCGGGACTCGATCCAGGGACTCCAGGATCATGACCTGAGCCGAAGGCAGTCGCTTAACCGACTGAGCCACCCAGGCGCCCCTGAAAATCTTAATGTACTGAAATTGCACATGTAATGAAAAGAAAACTTTCTGAAATGCAATTTATGTGCAGAGATCCACAATACATAATGTACAATGTGCATTCGCATAAAGGAAAAAGCATTTGATCATGAAAATATTCACTACTGAGCTCAAATCTTTTCTTGAGAGTTAATTAAGTACAGTTAACATTTATCATTAATGAATTAAATGAGGTCTTCAGGGATCTCTTTTGAGCTGTGTCTATATTCTAACAAAAAGTTAAGTAATTTGAGGTTAAACTGGCTTCATCAACACCAATAGTGAATGAAAGCTTTTCTTCTTTAGGATTTTTATCTATTTATTTGAGAGAAAGAGAGAGCAGAGCAAGAGAGAGAGCACAAATGGTGGGGAGGGGCACAGAGAGGGAGAGGGAGAAGCAGACTCCCCGCTGAGCAGAGATCCAACATGGGGCTTGATCCCGGGACCCCGTGATCATGACCTGAGCCAAAGACAGATGCTTAGCTGACCAAGTCACCCATTCATTTATTTATTTGTTTATTTATATAGTCACCCCGTGATTGAAAACTTTCAGTGATTTTTTTTTTCCACCTTGATATGAAGAAGAGAAAGTAAAATTCAGGATTATTCATTCTGGTTTTATGTCTGTTGATATTTTAAGAGGGTGTCTTGGTTTCCTAAGGCTGCCAGAGCAAAGTACAACAGATTAGGTACTTTAAACTGATAGAAAATTGTTCCTTCACAGCCTTGAGGCTCTGAAATCACGGTGTTTGCAGAACCTTGCTCCCTCTGAAGCCTCTAGAAGAAGACTCTTTTTTGCCTCTTCCAGATTCTGGTGGCCCTGGCTATTGCTTGCTGTGTGGCAGCATAACTCCAATCTGCCCCATCTTCACATGGCCATCTTCCCTGTGTATCTCTTCTCTTCATTTCATATGGGATTAATCATGCTCCAGTATGGTTTTGTTTTAACTTAGACCTAAGTAAATCTGCAATGACGCAGCTGCTGAATACGGTCACATTCTGAGGTACTGGGAGTTAGGACTTCAACATATCTTTTGGGGGGACACAATTCAACCCATAACAGGGAGCTACCAACATAACACATTTGTTTTCCACATGAGTTCTGAACCAATGGAAAAAGAAATCTAAAGAGATGACAGATGGTGAGCAAGATTTCACTTTTATTGATGCTAAAGCTCACTTTGGAGAATCTGATTTATCCGAAGGCAGATGAGCATGGTCACCTGAAACACTGAAATCACATTTACATCACATTTACTTAACCTATTCAGTAGCAGATAGCATTAGACAGTCACGGATCTCTTCATGTGATTGCTTGCCCCAGAAGAACAAATAGCATGGAGGAGCAGAGCAAATATATGTCCTTTCTGCAGCTTAGGCTGGAGGCTCCACGAACCCACCAGAAAATTAAAGAGAGAGAAGGAGAAAGGAAACAACTCAAGTGTCATGTTAGTACTGCTCCCTCCACATAAAAGAAACATCAGGAATAGGGAATAAGCTTCCTTATGACAGTAAATGTGTATACTTATCAAGACAGTTTCATTATTGTGAATAGCCATCAGTAAGGCTCAGAGCATTTTTCCTGGGGCTTGATTTTCAAGATTTTTTTTAAATATTTGTATTATGAATGTATATATATTCTGTTTTATCTGTTCTGCTGAATTTTATGTTCTGCTTTGCAGAATTTTAGCCTAAGTTTAAAATAAGGCTGTCTATAGTATCTTGTATAATAGAAAAAACATTTAGAATCCCACATCACTTAACACATTCTATATTGAATAACGTTGAGCTTGTCACAAGAAAGTTTACCAGGAGGATCATTTGGCTGACACTGCATGTTCATTAAGGGCCTCAAGCATTGACTTTTATATATTTTCCAAAAGGAGTAACATAAAATCGTACAGGATTAAAAGAAAGTATGTGTCTCATAACTTTCCATTTGTATCCTAGTCTAGACCATACCATGTATAGTAGGCTACTAATAGTTTTTTGTAAATTCTGAAATTAGCTTGTTAAGTAGAAAAAAATATATATATTTGCATCCTGAAAGGGTTAAGTTGTATAATGTAAATAAGAAAGGTAAATTACAAAGTTATTAACTCTTCTTTTAGATATCTTTATTTTTAATAGTTAAAAGTGTTAAAAATAAAAAGAAGGGGACTTTCCTCTCCAAAACTCTAAAAAATACACAAACTTAGAAGGCTTTTGTTTCTGAGTAGGGAAACTTTTACTAAGGGGAGGATGTAGTAGGCCACCTCTAAGATGACCGCATGTGAATCCTGCCTCCTGGCATTCACCCACCTGTATGCAATCCTCTCCCCTTGAGTATATGTTGGACTTAATGACTTGCTTCTAATGAGTAGAATGTAGTCAATCTGATGGGTATCGCTTCCAAGATTAAGTTTTAAAAGACCGTGGCTGGGGCGCCTGGGTGGCTCAGTCGTTAAGCGTCTGCCTTCGGCTCAGGTCATGATCCCAGGGTCCTGGGATTGAGCCCCGTATCGGGCTCCCTGCTCTGCGGGAAGCCTGCTTCTCCCTCTCCCACTCCGCCTGCTTGTGTTCCCTCTCTCGCTGTTTCTCTGTCAAATAAATAAATAAAATCTTTAAAAAAAAAAAAAAAAAAGACCGTGGCTTTCCGCTGTGAATTGTGCAAGACTGTTGAATCTCAGATCTGTACCTCTGAAACAAATAATGCAATATATGTTAAGAAAAAAAAAAAAGAAGAAGAAGAAGGTAGCGGGAGGGGAAGAATGAAGCGGGGGAAATCGGAGGGGTAGACGAACCATGAGAGACAATGGACTCTGAAAAACAAACAGGGTTCTAGAGGGGAGGGGGGTGGGAGGATGGGTTAGCCTGGTGGTGGGTATTGAGGAGGGCACATTCTGCATGGAGCACTGGGTGTTATGCACAAACAATGAATCATGGAACACTTCATCTAAAACTAATGATGTAATGTATGGGGATTAACATAAGAATAAAAAAAAAATCTAAAAAAAAAAAAAAAGACCGTGGCTTCCATCCTGTTTGCTCTATCATACTATCTCTAGGATCACTTGCTCTAGGGGTAGCCCTGGGGAAAGATTTATGTCATGGGGGAGCTTAGAAGATTTCCCCCTAGTTGAGCCTTCACAGGAGACTGCAATCCCTGTCAACAGTTGGCCTACAACTTCATGAGAAGCCTTTATCCTAAGGTACTCAACTGAGCTATGCCTGAGGTTCTAATCCACAGAAACTGTGAGATAAATGTTTGTTTCAGTCCTTTAAGCCACTAAGTTGTGAAGGAACTTATTATGCAACCATAGATAACTAAAAGGGGAAAGGCCAGAGGTTCTGGTGTAATTTAGTGTTAAGATTATGGGTTTAGAAGTCAATTTGTCCAATAACTTAGAATCATTTTGTTTAAGTAATACATAACATTTTCTTGTCAAAAAATTTTAGATATTAAAGAGATATAAACAATGAAATTCAATCTCCAATCTCCCTAAATTCACATCCCTCTTCTGAATTAATCATTAAGTTATTTTTCTGGACCTTTTTCTTGGCATTAACATTTTCATATATGGAATTTTACTTCACAGAAATAAAAAGGAATATTCTGCAACATGTCCTTTTATTTTAGCTTGTCCTAAAGATCTTTCCATAGCTGTACATGGATACCTAATTTACTCTCTTCCCTTCTGTAGTAATCTGTAACAGAACCATAACACCATTGTATTTAATCCACTCCCTACTGATGCAGATTTGAGCTGTTTCTAGTATTTCACTTTGACCAACACTGTTGCAATTAATAGACTTGTACTTTTCTCTTTGTGCTCATGAACAGATATATCCCTATTCTACACTTGTTTTTAAAGGACATGGGCATTTTTTCTTGATAGATTTTCCAACTTTCCTTTAACACAATAACTATTTACACTGTCAGAATAGTGTATTGGAATTCTGGTTTTCCCAACATCTGTGTCAATACTAGAAATTTTCCATCTTTTGAACACATTCTACCATCTTCTTCCACCCTACTAATTAATCACATGTTTTCTATTTCTTCTCATTGCTATAGTTTTGTTTGTAAAAGGTTTGGATCTTTAAACCACCTGTTAGCTTTCTGATAATGTTTGATTAACTTACAGATCAAATTTGGAGAAGACAACAAGAAGACAACTCTTCCAAATACAAAAACAGGTAATATTTTCAACTGACTTTAAATTAAACCATAGAGTGTAAACCCTGTTGAATTCTTCATTTCCTTCTTATTCAAATATTCTACAGTTCTTCTACCTAGTTGGTAATCAATACATGTCGATTTAATTTAACTGATTAAATTGCCCATGACATCTCATGTCAACTACCATTGAAATATATAGTGACCACCTAGAGCCCAGATCTTGGTTGTAAAAATATAACATTCCTTAGCGATATGATTGAATCCATAGCTGGTGCAGGGGAAGTATGAGATGGACTTGGAACATCTTGGGACAGAAAGTATGGAAGCACTCAAAGAAGGATGGGGACATGCCAAGTAACACAGGAGTTGGCTTGATTTTTCTGATTTTAATAATTGTATAGCCTTCTTCTTAGGAAATACACACTGGTATTTAGGAGTCAAGCAGCAAGATTTCTGCAACTTGCACACAAATGGTTCAGAAAAAGTTGATTGATGATAGATAGATGATAGAGAGAATGATAAAATAAATGGGACCAAATATAAACAGTTCATCAATCTGGGTCAATAATATATGGGAATTATTCCTATGATTCTTGTTATTTTCACTAAGTTTGAAATTATATCAAAATATAATTTACCCAGAAAAACAAGGTTTAGAATTTGTTTCTCATAATATTAATAACTAATGTCCTTTGAAAATGGAAATTTTTTTCTCCAAGTGTTTTGGCTATAGTTCTGTCTCTTAGATACTTAATTCAGCACAAATCTCACCATTTAATTCTCTAAAACACTTGGGAGCTCTTTCTCAGAGTTAAATTTTCTTTTCATACTAGGATTGCTATGAAATCTATGATTTATAGGTTTCAAATTACTGCAAATCACAAACAAAATTAATTGAGAGTATTCAAAATTAGGAGACTAGAGTAATATTCTAAAGCCCTGAATTCTGTTCTTATATTTGAACACTAGGCAATATAAATTAGCCCTACTTTATTCATATGAATACTATGACTCTTAATGTTCTTGAACTCTTTTATACTATTAACTATTTTTAATTAAAATTATCATTGCATATGTTGAGTTTTAACATAGAAAATGCAGTAAAACTCCTCCAGAAAATAATGATGATGGAGATGCACATGTAGGCATATTTTTAGTCATAAGAGCAACAGAAAAAGAACAGCCCTTATTATTCCACCCACTGACGAGCCTTCCTTGAAAACTCTGTTTTTTTGTGCATAATAAAATTCAGAAAATAATTGGGAGAAATATCTCATTCTATAAAATATTAGGTACAGTTTTCATTCAGGTTCGAATGTGAAAAATGCAAATCAGAAATAGTATTTGTTCAATATTGTTAATTAAAATATTCTGTGTCTGTGAGCTATAGTTTTCTGTGAGTTACACTTTCAGAGATCCAAAATAACAATGGATAAATAGAGGTTCTTTTCAGGAATGTAGAGTTTGTTATTTAAAAAAGAGGAGAAATTTTGACATAGACATTTTTGAAAATGGATAGATCATACCATTTGAAACTGTATGGTTATGGTTCTTAATATGGATGCAATTCATTACCTATGAAAATAGTTATTTTGTGAAGAATTACACTTCAGTGGAAAATATGATTTGGAATTACTATTCTTTAAATATCATTTATGGTTACTGAAGGTACTTGTGATTTTCTTTAATAGTCTTATAAATTCAATCCCATCTACAATGGCAATGTAAAATTTCATCTATTACATAAATTCTAATTTAAGAAGTTGACAGAGCATCGGTGTGTTATTCTCTGGTGAATAACAACCTTAATATCTTTGGCCATTAAAGTAAAGTAGGCTCTAAGCAAACCCTTAACATGAAAGGGTTAACCATTATTATATGGGTGATTATTGTAAACTGAAGCATTAGCTGCTCTAATGTAAGAAAAATAGATGCACTTGTCTACAAGTGCTTTGAATAATTATTTAGATAATAGGGTGAAATAAGAACTAGAAAACCATTCTGTTTTCTAAATACTGTTTGATAAGTATTGTATTCATAAAATACATTCCAAACTTAAAAATCTCTAGCCACAACCATAACATGATTTCAAAAAATGGCCTGTGGAGAACGGCAGTTACCCAATGGAATACCTTCATGCGTAAGAATTCTGATTCATCTGCAGTAGTCACGTGTAGAGTTGCATTTTGGTTCCAAGAACTTCAGCCCAGTTCCATGGCTAGCGCCCTGATTCAAGCTACCAGCACCTCTTCCTAATGCAATGTCCTCACTGATCTCTCTCCATCTTCTCTCACTCAATTTTATTTTCTATGTAGCACCGGAGTAATTTTTTAAACATTACACCACTCAACACTCACCTGTGATTTTTCAGTTGCACTTAGAATTCCAACCTCCATGATCTGGCCACAACCTCCCCCTGTAGCTTCGGGCCATTTGGCTCTCTTTCTGTTTCTCTGATATGCCCACATGGTTTCTGCCTTCCATCTTCTGCATTCCTTGTGCCCTCTGCTCTTCCTCCAGCTCTTTGCAAGGCATTCCTCCCAACATTTGGATCCCAGTCCAAGTGTCTCCTTTCTAAAGCAGCCTTCCTATAACTATCTCAATACACCTTGCGCTGTCATCGTAATATTTATCACTAGCATTCATTACCTTGTTAGTTTCCCCTCCTAAAAACCAACTCCATGAGTATAAGAACATTTGTTCCTGGGAGAATGGGCGAGGATGCCTACCATAAAGGAGGAACTCAATAAATATTTGTTTTATGAGTGAATCTTCAAAGTAGGTATCATTTTTCTTCTGACTCGAAGCTGTTTGTTTTGGTGAAACTCTGAAGTTCTCATAAAGTGCCTCTTCACAGTATATTGAAAAAGAGTTTCTTTAAAACTAAAATAGAAGACTTCAGTTTTGTTTAATGTTTATATTTCCATTCCTTTTAAAATTAAAAATATATATAGGTAAAATCTGTGAGTTTAGGGGAAACATCAAAATGTCTGCTTTGTGTTCAGATCTAACTACAATGGAAATGTTATGGCTCTAACGTTGTGAAGTTTGTAGATATTAGTTTTTAAGCATTTACATAACACAGATGCTGATCATTGTTGAATTTGCAAACAACACTTAGTTGAGAGGAAGAGGTGGTGAAGGCTATGTCATGCTTCACTAAAGTGGAATACTATTTCTCCATCCTATTGTTTAAAACATAGAGCAGGTGGTCCACACAGATGTTTGTCCTGGAAATGACATAAGTCAGATTCTAACCCTGTCCTGGCTGCATATTCTCCATTGTAATCATAGTTCAGACACAAAGGAAAACTGTGCATAAACCTCTCTCAGGTCACTTGAGCAGTCAACAGGAGGGGGGATGCACTGGGCTCAGCTGCCCAAGGAGAGGAGCCCAGCTCGGTCCACATCCGTATTTCCAACCCCTGGCAGAGTACCTAGTGACAAATGAAAAATGAATAAACATATCATACGGGTAAGAATTGATCAGCCTCACAAACGATCAGTTACCAATGAATTAAAAAAAGCATTGTTTTAAAATTTCATTTCCAAGCCTGCCATTTTTGTATTAGAAAAGATGTCCCTGGTTCTAATGCGAGCTGTCTAGGCTCGTGAAGAAAGCACTTTGCCTTCATTCCTTCATCAATATTTATCATGCTTTCTCCTGTGCTAGGCAATATGAATACAGTACAGGGGAAATAGGGAGAAAAAGAGTGATCAGACAATCATCCAAGTATATAATTATGCCCTGTGGTAAGTGCATTTAAAGCAGCTCTGAGGGGCACCTGGGTGGCTCAGTCAGTTAAGCATCTGCCTTCAGCTCAGGTCAGGATCCCAGAGTCCCGGGATTGAGCCAGGTGGCATCAGGCTCCCTGCTCAGTAGGGAGTCTGTTTCTCCTTCTACCCTTCACCCCACTCTCCTGCTCTCTTTCACTCTCTCTCTCTCTCTCAAATAAATAAATAAAATCTTTAAAAAAAGAAAGAAAGAAAGAAGCTCTGAGCGTGCATGGCAAGGACACATGATTTAGTCTGAGGAGTCAAAGAAGGCTCTTGAGAACGTGACTTTTGAGTAGAGAATGGGAAAATGATTAGGAATTAAAGTGAAGAGTTTGGGGACCGTTGTATTTACAGAAAGAAGAGCGTACACATAGGCCTGCAGTGGGAAGGAGAATAGAATATTGAAAGAACTGAAAAAGAATAGCAGTGTGGCTGGAGATGAAACAAAGGAGAGAGACTGCCACAAGGTGAGACAGGAGGGCTTGGTGAGAGGCAGATCATGGAGGGAGGGGGGTCCTTGTAGGCATTGTCAAGGGGACTTTGACATGCTTTATAGCTAGATAATAGGAACGGATTTGTTGCACTGTTGTTCTGGCAACATGTTGGATGTGGAACCCTGCCAAAGGCAAGGCTTCTACTGAAGGTTCGGAACCTCTCAGGCAATGACAGCAGTAGGAAAGGGAGCTAGCTAATGGCATCTGACCTCCTGATCCTATCTTTTCCTGGTACACGGATCAACAAGTCCTTACAATAAGATAGTGGAAGCTTAATTGGAAACATATGCTTGACGTCCACACTTGGAAAGTACACAAAGTTTGTCAAGATTTTGGAGTCATTGTAACAGAATTGTTTAACAACACCATCAGCAATGGCAAATAAAATTCATAATCTTAAGGTCTTGTCATAAAATGATTTTCAATTCCAAATAATAATTTTAAAGAATTTTCTCTTTGCTACATAAACCAAGACTTAGTGAGTATGTACTTTTGTTATGTTTAATTTATAAAAGCATAGCATTCAACCATTAGATTCTACTATGACCCTTAAGGTCCCCTATGACTTTGCTACTTGAAATGTGGTCCAAGGACCAAGGGCATCATCATCATATAGAAGTGTATTAACAAGTTATGATCTTAGAATCAGCCCCACCCAAACCTACTGAGTTAGAGTCTGCATTTTAATAAGATCCCCATATGATTTGTTTGCACATTAAAGTCTGAGAAAGCTTGCCTTAGAACTTTATTCACATCCAGTTTAGTCATATGATATTGAATTAAAGATAATATTCTGCCCTTTCAACATGTAATGCTGAGTTGTAAGAGTTAACTTGGAAGAGTTTGGAGAATCAACATTTTAAAAAATTCTTTTTTTTAAAAGATTTTATTTATTTGTCAGAGAGAGAGAGAGAGAACACAAGCAGGAGGAGCGTCAGGCAGAGGGAGAAGCAGGCTTCCCGCTAAGCAGGGAGTCTGATGCGGGACTCGATCCCAGGACCCTGGGATCATGACCTGAGCCGAAGGCAGACACTTAACGACTGAGCCACTCAGGCGTCCCCATTTTAAAAAATTCTTATTCATCAAACTTTACTTCCTTCCCTTCAATAGGTACATCATTTATATATTCCTATTTAAAATGCACAGTGTAGTATACACAAACATATTTTAACATCTTCCTGGAAAAAAGATATTTCTAGAATCATTCGTTGGACAAAGTATTTGTGACAGAAATAAAAAATGTTTTCATAAATATGGTAAGAACTTGAGCAGGAGAGGGCTCTTTTCCACTCATCATAAGGATAGCTAACTATTTTGTAAAGGGAAGTTTGTTAATGTTCTTTTTAATTTGGCAAAAGAAGGTCCCAGAGCTCAGGCTGGAGCAGATTTTGAGTGAAAGATTTAAGATATTCCACATCAAAGTGAACTTGGATTTGTTGTCTTGGTTTTTGTATTAGTGTTCTATTTGCTACTGTAATGAACTGTGACACACTTAATGGTTTAAACAAATTTATTGTCTTACAGTTCTGTAAATTGGAAATCCAACACAGGTCTCAGGGGATTAAAGTCAAGATGTTAGGAGTGCTGAGCCCCTTTCTGGTGACTCCAGGAGAAAATGCAATCTCTTGCCTTTTCTAACTTCTAGAGGGCTCCAATATTCCTTGTGGCCCCTTCCATCTTCAAAGCCGGCAGTGACCAGTGGAGTCTTTCTGAACATTACCTCACTCTGACACAGACATTACTACCATCCTCTTAACTTTCAAAAAAGCTTGTGATCGCATTGGATCTTCCTAGATAATCTGAGATACTCTTCTTATTTTAAGGTCACCTGATTTGCAGCCTCAGTTTCCCTTTGCCATGTAACATAACATATTCACAGATTCTGAGGATTAGAACATAGACATCTTGGAGGACCATTATTCTACCTACCACAGTCCTTGATGGGAGGACTTCATGGCCTGGAGAGAAAAGTAAAGAAGGAATTTGAGGGAGAGAGAAGGCAAGGGCAGTCCCTGCAAACGGTGGTATATTGTGTTCTTATGAGAAAGATATCCAGTGAGAATTTCCCTATCATAGGGACTGATTGCCATTGAGACTTTAAACTGGTTTTTATCCTGGTTTTTAATATCCCACTTTGTGTTTTTTCCTGTTCTATGCATTTCTGCATTTCTCCACTAAGTCCTAATGTGCAGTAAAAAATCTGTTGCTTAAGGTGACTTTTGGAATGAAGAAAAAAGATAGGTGGAGCCACTTACACAAAACCTAGATGGAATAAAGCCAAGTTGAGGGAGAACAATAGCTACAGGGCAAAGATGATTAGAAGGGTTAGTGAATCAAGCAAACCAAGAGCAGAAATTCTCTTGCTGTGAACAGGGAGATCACTTACCATCTCCATGTCCTGCCACTCAACAGTGTCCATAGGACGTATGCATATGACAATTCATTTCAAATAAGCAGAAGTCACTATTGGTTTAACAAATACAATCATATGGATGAGGCTGTGAGATACAAAGGCAATTAAGATAAGCTTCTACCTTCAAAGTGCTTGCAATCTAAAGGAAGAGACAGACAAGTAGATGCCTATTATTGGACAAAATAGGCACAGAGCACTGCATGGGGAGCATCTGGGAGCTCGAGGAAAATTTCTAAAGCAGACGACACATGCCAAGGAAGTCTTTCTAGAAATGATGTTTGAGCTATATATGGAAGTATGACTGGGAGATAGGTGTACATGGAGGGAGGAAGCTGGGTATTTCAGAAACAGCAAACAGCAATGTATAGAAAGATGCAGTCTTAATATAGATCCTAGAGACATATTCCGATTTTACCTTCGTTGCGCATTAATCCTTCCTCACTCTGACGCAATGGTGCAGAGTTTCTGCACCATCAAGAAAATTTTTTATATAAGAAAATATAAAAATGAATCCTGGCACACCTGGGTGGCTCAGTCAGTTAAGCATCTGCCTTTGGCTCAGGTCATGATCCAGGGGTCCTGGGATCGAGTCCCACCTCGGGCTCTTTGCTCAGCACGGAGCCTGCTTCTTCCTCTGCCCTGCCTCTCCCTCCCCCCGCCCCCGCTAGTGCTCTCTCTCTCCCTCTGACAAATAAATAAATAAAATCTTTTAAAAAAAATTAAGCCCTCAGTTTGTTTCCTGAGATTAAGAATTCCTCATATCAATGAGATCATATGATACATGTTTTTCTCTGATTGACTTATTTCGCTCAGCGTAATACCCTCCAGATTAACATAACATAATAAAATAAAAAATAAAAAATAAATTTCAACTCAGAGAGGAAAAAAAAATGAATCCCATCTGACCCCATCCACTCCTTCCACCCAGGGGTTTTTCTGCTGTATTGGTTATCCTTTTTCCCATTTGAGTCTTCAATCTTTCCCTCTCTTCTTTATCCTGTTCTGTACTTCAAGCTCTCTAATGTCTCCCACGTTAGTAATTTTGTAGTCTTTGTTCTAGCACCATATCTCCATTCGGCTACTGCCTCCTCTCTCTCTTTCCCCCACCAGATTTCTTGAAAGGACCCCCACCACTAGATTTTTCTACTTTCTAACATCCTGTTTACCTCCAACCCCCAGCTGTCTGAGTTCCAAAGGCTCCCTGCAAACTGCTTTCACTGAAGATACCAAATTTTTTGTTGAAATCAAATGGCATTTTTCAGTCCTGAATTTTCTGAACTCTCTGACACATCTGACACTGTCACTAACTTCCTTCTGGGAATGTTCTCTACCTCTTTCTTCAGGGATGACAAGATTCTGACTTCCCACCTCCTTGGCCAAGCCTGCATCTCTTTAAGAACCAGTGTTCTAAGGTACATTCATATACTTTCTAAAATTTATTTTAAAGGATATTTAATGAAATGGGTTCTTGTTGAAAAAAATATTTGAAGGGTGTCTTGGAATCCATTCTAATAGGATTCAACCTATATAAGTTTGCCTTGAATATACAAATATTGCTTCATAAGGCTGACATTGTAATTAGAAAAACAAGTAAAGTCTACAGAGATTACAAATAGTTTTGTTACAAGAAATAAAGTATGGGAAATATGATGGTTTATGCTTGTCTCCAGCCATATTTTCTCTCAAACATTTCTGTTACTCCTGTTTTATGAAAGCAAATATGCTAACTTGATTTGGAAAATTCTGTTCAAGAGTGTGGGCACAGGACAGTGCAATGGAGAGGAAAGGGTAGAAAGTAATCATGGTTATGAACTTTAATTTGAAGTGCTTAATGAGTGGCGTAAGAATAATCAAAAGTAACTAGGTAACAATATTTAAATATAACTCTTATTTTATTATTTTTTTTGTTGGTGAGGGTCAATTTTTCAGAAGAAAATATTAAATCACTAACATAAAAAAAACCCCACAAAACTCTGCCATCTCTACTTCCACTCAAATGATTGAGGTTGATTTTTTAAAAATAAAATACATCCTTTTAAAAAGTCTGGAATATATTTTCTGGCATTGAGAAACATTTTACTACTTATAAGACTCTACCACAATTCTCTGCTCACACAAAACGTGGTTTTGAAATAAGAGTTCATTTTTTTAAAGATTTT
This sequence comes from Neomonachus schauinslandi, assembly GCF_002201575.2. Taxonomy (NCBI): domain Eukaryota; kingdom Metazoa; phylum Chordata; class Mammalia; order Carnivora; family Phocidae; genus Neomonachus; species Neomonachus schauinslandi. The sequence goes on along the minus strand of NC_058403.1, from coordinate 27,018,644 downwards.
ACTTATTAATGAGAGAGAGAGAAAGAGAGAGAGAGAGATCATTAGTGGGAGGAGGGGCACAAGGAGAGGGAGAAGCAGGCTCCCTCCTGGGAGCCCAATGTGGAGCTCCACCCCAGGATCCTGAGATCATGACCTGAGCCGAAGTCAGATGCTTAACTGACTGAGGCACCCAGGTGCCCCAAGAGTTTATTTTCTTGAGAAAAATAAAGTGCTTATACAGAGCTAGCCAAAACAAGTCTCTACAGATTGGGTAGATTAAATGGTTAGGAGTACTGTAATTCCAGAGTGCCTTGCATGGGGAATCCAGTGTGAATGAATGGAGACTTTGGGCTTAAGTAATGCAGCATTACTCTTATGGTTATGGAGTTATTCCACATGTGCTATGGAAACCTGATTTTGTAGGTACATCCCTATAGGTAGAGATACTGTAGTCGAGTGTTGTTTCCATTTTGACTTAAATGCTATAGAAACATAGCAATTATACGAAAGATAAATGGCATTTGGCTAATTGGTTTATTCCCCAAGTTGTGTTGGTAAGTTAAAAAAAAATTTTTTTTTTTAAGATTTTACTTATTTATTTGGGAAAGAAAGGGGGAGAGAGAGTGCACTAGCAGGGAGGAGGGGTAGAGGGAAAGGGAGAAGCAGACTCCCCATTGAGCAGGGAGCCTGACACGGGACTCGATCCCAGGACCCCAGAATCATGACCTGAGCCGGAGGTAGATGCATAAGCCAGAGCCACCCAGGTGCCCGGTAAGTTGAAATTATTTTGTAAAGGTCATCATTTTTTTTAATATTCCAGATAAACTTAATATTTTATGAACACATTGATTCTTTTGAAATTTGCATTTGTTATATCCTAACATATCTTGTAAGTATGAATTCTTTTTATATCTGGCTCAAGCTAAGATTTATTTTTTGTAATTTATAGTGGAGTCAAATTTTAGGTGCAAGCTTGGTTCTGGAGTCAACTTGAGATGTGAAAAATTATATGTATTCAACATTGTCCTTGAAAAATCCCTTAAATTGCTAGTAAAATAGACTCCATGGTAAACCATATTAGAATATAACATCCCATATCTAGAGTCCAGTGCAGTTTTCCTTTAGCTTTGGACCATTTTTATTCTTCAAATAACAATTTGCTTAAGACCACATTGTAATAAAAATGTATATATTTAACCATTAGAATCACAACTCAATGAGGGAGATGCTTACAACAGGAGAGGCTCCTGAGAATAAAATAATTGAGGAAACAACAGATAAAATCAACCAAACTATTTTTTTTTTTTTGGCCTATCTTGTACCATATCTATTAGTTTGCTAGGACTGCCATAACGAAGTCACATAGGCTGGGTGGCTTGCACAACAGAAATTTATATCCTCATAATTCTAGATGTTAGAAGTTCGAGATCAAGGTATCAAGAGGTTGGTTTCTTCTGAGGCTTTTCTCTTTGGCTTATAGACGACCCTCTTTTTTCTGTGTCTTTACATGTCTTCTCTCTGTGTATATCTGTGTCCTAATTTCCTCTTCTTATAAGGACACGAGTCATTGGATCAGAGCCCACCCTAATGATCTCATTAATTACCTTTGTAAAGACCCTCTCTCCAAATACAGTCACACTCTTAGTTACTGGGAGTTAGGATTTTAAAGACCTCAGATAGGGGTTTGAACCAACTGTTGACCAAGTCAAAAAGTTTCCTTGGAATAGATCAGATACATCAGATCTTCAAATTGAATTCTAAATTAATACAAATAATATCTCTTGGTTAGTGATAGCTTTTCTAAACATGACACTAATATCATAAATTATAAAGGAAAGTACTGACAGATTTAATGACATAAAATCCAGCATCTTTGGCATGTCAGAAATACCACAAATAAAATTCAAACAGTAACAAGTCTAGAGATTTTGTTTGTTACACATATGTGAGAAAGGGTTAATCAAGTACATTTACAGGTTAGTTAGAGTAAGGATGCCTAGTGCTACAACTTACTGATATGGAAAATATTGGAGACAATTAGGTTTGGGAGAGAGACCAAGAATTTTTTTCAGGGAGTGCTAGATTTGAGTACTAGTACAACATACAAGAGATACTACGTAGATAATTGTATATCATATTTATGTAACCCAAAAGACATTCAAATTGTTATTTTTTGCTATTAAGATTTTACTTTTAATATGCCATGAAAATCTTGATTTTATATTTTTCAAAATATGTTCCTAGGTGCATCTCTTATTGCTCCAAAGATTGTTCCCATTTTCTTTATGAAATAAAAGATGCTGGATATAGGGCGCCTGGGTGGCTCAGTTGGTTAAGCGACTGCCTTCGGCTCAGGTCATGATCCTGGAGTCCCGGGATCGAGTCCCATATCGGGCTCCTTGCTCAGCAGAGGGTCTGCTTCTCCCTCTGACCCTCCCACCTCTCATGTGCTCTCTCTCTCTCATTCTCTCTCTCAAATAAATTATAAATAAAAAAAATTTTTTTAAAGATGCTGGATATAGTTATGTCCTTCTCTTTTTGTATTATAATATTAAATATAATTTTAGTTGCCATATATCTTTATCTGATTAAAAAAACAGTTTACAAATGTTAAAAACCTGGTTTTGAAACATTTCCATTGGTTTTTAACCTAATCAGCATTTTGCAGGTTAAAAAAAAAAAAAAAGACAGCAGTATGAACTCAGCTTACTAGTCAACACATTTCTGCTGAAGAAACGGTAAGACTGAAGAAAAGTAATTGCTCCATTTCTTCATTGGCCTCAAAAGTGTACACTGCCCAAAAGGATACATCAAAATGAAACCCACAATGATTATTTTGAAACTTAGACAACTATCAATTTTTACCCCAACCAACAATGTGAAGAAGAAACTAACTTTGTATTTGCATATAGTAACTATAATTGTACAGCTTCTTAAATCATCTAAGAAGGGTCTTATATTCAATAATCAAGAAATCATTTTAAATTAGTAGCTATTTTCATTTAAAAAGGTTTCCTTTTTTTCCACCAGTATTTCTCATGAAAGAATGTGTTTTCTTACACAAATGTCATACATGTTTGAAGCAGCAACAATAGTCAGCAAAAATGTGGCATTTCTGTTTACAGTTGTTCCAAAATATTTTTCAATTTCACAAAGCCATTATCCAGTGTGGCCATAAAATAGAGACTGTAGATTCTAGGTAGCAAAGATTATTTCTAAAGCCAATGTTAAGTCAAAGAAATACAAAACAGGGCATGACCCTAAATTTCTGGATCTAGTACACTAAGAAGAAACACCTAAGAAAAGTTCCCTACTACTTTCTTTATTTTTTCTTTTTTTTTAAATTTTATTTTATTATGTTATGTTAGTCACCATACATTACATCATTAGTTTTTTGATGTATACTATTTTCTGAAAGAAATAAAGACCTGCAAGGGCTGGTTTTTTATTGTACAATATTCTATGCACTGTATGGATATGTAATTTAAATAGGCATACACTGTGTCCATCTCTGCCTTATTTCCCAGAGCTCTCCCTTTCCATCCCCAGCAATATACTACCTTTTACCAAATTATAGACATTAACCTAAATCATCCCACATGGTCCAGGGGAAGAGTTAACATAATGCACTGATGTAAAACGTGAAGGGAAAAAAGTCCTTCTCAATCTTCTCAAAAGCAAAATATATTTATATCACAAGTCCCTCAGGAAACACTGATGTCTTTAACTTTTTGATAGTGTCTTTTTCCTGATACTATACTTAAATGTGGTTGTCTTAGTCAGCTTGGGCTGCTACAACAAATTACCATAGAATGCATGGCATAGAAACAACAGAAATTTATTTCTCATAGTTTTGGAGGCTGGAAGTCCAAGATCAGGATGCCAGGATGGTTCTGGTGAGAACCCTCTTCCAGATAACAGACTGCTGACTTATATCCTTGCATGGTAGAGAAAGCAAGAAAGCTCTCGGTGGGGGTGGGGGGGGTGTCCTTTTATAGAGACACTAACCTAATTCATGAGGGCTCCACTCTTATGATCTAATCACCTCCCAAAGTCCTCACCTCCTAATACCATCACTTTTGGGGTTAGGATTTCAACCTATGAATCCTGGGGGGACACAAACATGCAGTCCCTAACAGTGGTTCCAGCCTCTGCAGCTCTTTTCCCACCACTTCCACCCCTTCTCCTTGAGCACCAACTTCTAGAACTCATCCAGGTAACATCTGAATCAATATTTGTAACATTGGCGGATTTGCTGAAGTCTTTGAAGATTTTCTTGACCCGTCGGAGGTAGCAATGCTGGAAGCAGTGAAGGATTCTGCTGATTGATGTATCTCACGTCAACCGACGTTGATTTCATAAAAATTCAAGGGCAAGTCCTACAGACATTGCAGCTATAGCCACTGCTCAAAACTGAGGAAACCAGTTCTCACTGCCTGAGCAAGTCAACCATAGCCTGACTTTCTCTTCCAGACTTCCCAACAAAAGATACTTGAACAGTTGCAAACAAGCCACAGACTGGGAGAAGATATCTGCAAAACATATATCTGATAAAAGGCATGCATGCAAAATATACAAAGAACTCTTTTTTTAAAAAATATTTTATTTATTTTGAGAGAGAGTGCACACACGAGCGGTGGGAGGGGCAGAGGCAGAAAGAGAGACAGAATCTCAAGCCAACTCCACACTGAGTGTGGAGCCCAACATGGGGCTCGATCTCAAGACCCTGAGATCATGACCTGAGCCAAAATCAAGAGTTAGACACTTAACTGACTGATCCACCCAGGCATCCCTATAAAGAACCCTTAAAACTCAACAATAAGAAAACAAATAATTAAAAAGTGGGCTAAAGGGGTGCCTGGCTAAGTGTATGCCTTTGGCTCAAGTCATGATCCCGGGGTCCTGGGATCCAGCCCCACATCAGGCTCCCTGCTCAATGGGGAGCCTGCTTCTCCCTCTCCCTCTGCCCCTCCCCCTGCTTGTGTTCCCTCTCTCTGTGTGTCAAATAAATAAATAAAATCTTTAGAAACAAAAGTGGGCTAAAGATCTGAACTGACACCTCACCAAAAAGACATACAGATGGTAAATAAGCATTTGAAATGATGTTCTACATCATATGTCATTGGGGAATTGCAAATTAAAATAATGATGAGATACCACTACACATCTATCAGAACAGCAAAAATCCGAAACACTGACAAGCTCAATGTTGGTTAAGATGTGGAGCAACAGGAACTCTCATTCATTGCTGGTAGGAATACAAAATGGTACAGCCACTTTGGAAGACACTTTGGTGGTTTCTTACAAAACTAAACATGATCTGGGGCGCCTAGATGGCTTAATTGTTAAGCGTCTGGCTTCGGCTCAGGTCATGATCCCAGGGTTCTGGGATCAAGCACCACATTGGGCTCCTTGCTCAGCGGGAAGCCTGCTTCTCTCTCTCCTGCTCCCCCTGCTTGTGTTCCCTCTCTTGCTCTCTCTCTGTCAAATAAATAAATAAAATCTTTTAAAAAAAATAAACATGATCTTATTATATGATCCAGAAATTGCACTCCTTGGTATTTACCCAAAGGAGTTGAAAATTTATGTTCCCATAAAAACCTGCACAATGAATGTTTATGGCAGCTTTATTCATAATTGCCCAAAACTGAAAATAACCAAAATGTCCTCTAGTAGGTGAGTGGATAAATAAATGGTGCTAAACTCAGAAAATGGAATATTATTTTGTGCTAAAAAGAAATGAGCTTTCAAGCCACAAAAAGACATAGAGAACCAAGAAAACGTATTACTAAGTGAAAGATGTCAGTTTGAAAAGGCTTCATGCTGTATGATTCCAACTATATGACATTCTGGAAAAGGCAAATCTCTAGAGACAGTTAAAAGATCAGTGGTTGCCAGTGGGAAGGAGAGGGAGGAGGGATGAATAGATGGAGCACAGAGAATTTTTCAGGCGGTGAAACTTATCTGTGTGACACTGTAACACTGTATACATGACCTCATATATTTGTCAAAACTCATAGACCAGTACAACAGGAAGAAGGAACCCTAATGTAAACAAAGGAGTTTAGTTAATAATAAAGACTGTATCAATATCGGTTCATAAATTGTAACAAATGTACCATACCAATGCAAGAAGTTAATGTAAACCATGGGGGTAGGGGAAGAGATATATATATATATGGGAACTCTCTCAGTGTCTGCTCAGTTTCTCTGTACACCTAAAACTACTCTAAAAATAAAGCTTATTAGTAATTTTTAAAACATTTCATAAAGTAAAAAAGTACTTTACTGCTCCCTCGGGGTTGTTGAAATCAGCTCATTGACATGATTTCATTGCCATATATTCATAAGACCAACCTGTTGCAAGTGCTCTTGTTGCATCTTCAAAAAGGTTTTTACTGAAAATTTCCTAATGTGCCATTTGGTTGGTATTGGGCTAGTGGTAGTCACTAGAGTCTCCACTGGCTTCTGGGCAGGTTTCTCTTGTTTAGTTGCACGAGGAGGTGCAGGTTCAGAAGATCCTGTCCATGATGCTGGAGCAATGGGTACAGATCAGAAGTGGGAATGAAAGCAGAGACAACAGCTGGACTTGAGCTAGATCTACTACTGTGGATGAACCAACTGGAACAGTGGTCACAGGATTTGGTTGCTGGGTTGTAGCTGGAGCTGGTATTATATCAGTGCTTTGGGATTTGTTATCGGAACCATCATGAACTTTTCCTCATTTTGATTATATTCTTTGAGGGCAATTAACATCATTAGGAGTATCATCATCGTTAAGGGCTTTATCTACAGAAATTGATTTTTCCCATTGCTCTAAATGCATCATTCACCTTCAGGGCTGTTACTACAAAGCTGCAACCAACTCCACTAGGTCTAGTTGATTGCACTACACTGCATTCTAGAACCAAGGTCCTGACTGAGATTGGAGCCCACAGTCCATATCACATTCCCAGAGCCAAACTCCCCAACTCCCCATGTCACAGCACATTGTCCAGGCCTCTAGAAATCTCTCTTCTCAGACCCACTGCTGCACACAGCCCAAATTAATCTTTTAAGTGGCAATAGAATCAGTATTTCTTGGTTTAAAAAGAAAAAAGGAAGAAAAAAGTCCTCCGTTAGTATGTTAGTTTTCATCACCTTAAAATAAGAGATATTTTCAATTAAAGAAGCATAATTCACACTGGAGAAATTATATCATACTGTATTTTTAAAAACAAATGTTAATTATTAAAAATGGTTTTAAAATTACCTTTCTGTTTTTTGGCATTTAGTACCTGGCAAATAATAATACCCAAAAGCATACACAATGGAGGCTTAGGGAAGAACAGAGCTAATCAAGAGTTTAGTTTTAGACTATCTATGTGTAAGGTACTTGTAGATATCCACATGGAGTTGTTGAGTAGGTAGACATTAATTTTAAAATTGTTACACAGATGGCATGAAAGCCATGGAACTAAATGACATCACCGAGAAAGTGAATATATATAGAGAGAAAAAAATTCTCTGGGGTAGACCAACTTAGAGATTATCAAGGCAGAACCAGATCTTATGAAGGAGACTGGTAAGGAGTGGCCAATGAGATAGCTGACAATCAAGAGCAAAAAGAGTCCTTGGTATGGAGTAAAGGAAGTATTTCAAGAAGGAAGGGATAATCATTTGTGTCAAAAGCTACAAAACCATTTGTGTAAGCCAAAAGGTGCTTCTAGGTAAAGCAGCAACAGGACTGAGAATTGACTTGGATTTGGTTGCATGGAGGTCACTGGTGACTTTGAACAAACAGTTCTTTTGGAGGGAAAGAGACAGAAGCAGATTTGGAGTAGATTCAAGGGAATGTGGGAAACAGGAAGTGTAGAGAATGAGTACAGACAATTGTTTTTAAGAGGTTACATTGCAAAGGGAAGCAGGGAAGTGGAAAATGGAGCTGAAGGAGATGTAGAATCAGGACGAGTTTATTATCCTGTTGTTGTTGATGATGGAAGGGAGAGGGGACAATTGCAGGCATGAAGTCTTTGAGCAGGTGAGAGGTGATGAGAGTCAGTACACCAGAGGAGGAGTTGACTTTAGGACAAAGTACTACGCATATGTTTAACCACAGGAGGTGATATAGGATATATGATTACAGATGCAGGCTGGCAGATTCATATTTTTCCATGAAATAAGAAACAAGACCATCAGTTAAGAATGAGGAAGAGGGATGAGGTGTTGAAGGCTTTTGTAGAGAGGAGAATATGCGTAATAGCTTTGAGAGAGGGAGAGATTGAACTTATTCACAGATATCTCACAAACTCCCCTCTTAAGCAAGACACATACCTGTCTAGAGGATTCTCAGAAAGATAAAATAATTTGGGGCCTTTCTGTAGAATTTAGTTTCATTGGAAAAAAGTGAGAAATCCCAATTCATTTCCATTCTTCATGAACTGTATCCAAAAGTTCTAAGCTCCAAAATTTGCTTTCTTCCTTGTCCTACAGAATTTCAGGGTCATAGTTTACTTCAACTAAGAATACAACACCATTTAAATTTATTTCTATGTAAGCCTATATTTATACAGTAATTCAAGAAACCAGAAACCTTGAAGGTGAGTCATACAGGCATTCTGCTTCCCAGGACTAGCTGATTAAAACCATCTCTGAACTACAATTGGCCTGGCATATTACACAAGATAACAACTCATCATAGAACCATTCCAATGATGAAATCTTTCTTATAATATGCCAAAATAATGATTATTTAAACTTGGAGAATGTCACTGATTTGTTAAAAGTATCTGTCAGGGACCACCTCACACTAAAAACAAACAAACAAAAGACAAAAATAAAACTTTATTTATAATGTCAGGAAGAAAAAAATATCTTTTTCCTTCTACCCTTCTAGGTTCTTGGCTGGATTTCGTAACAAAAGGCAGGTTAACAAGAGAAAAGCATATAAATTTATTTAATGTAAGTTTTATGTGACACAGGAGCCTTCAAAAGAAAGTGAAGATCTGGGGCACCTGGGTGGCTCAGTTGGTTAAGTGTCAGACTCTTGATTTCGACTCAGGTCATGATCTCAGGGTGGTGGAGCTGAGTCCCTTGGGCTCTGTGCTCAGCAGTGAGCTTGCTTGAGATTCCCTCTCCCTCTCCTTCTGTCCCTCCCCATTCCTCATTCTCTCTCTCTCCTCTCTCTCTCTCTCTAAAAATAAATAAATCTTAAAAAGAGAAGAAGAAGAAAGTGAAGATCCGAGGAGGCAGTTAAACCTGAATGTTTTTATGCTAGTTTTGATGAGCAGTGACAAGTTGTGGGAAAATGACAAAAATGGTATGAACTACATATAATAAATCAGGGGAAACTTAGCAAGACCCTTCATTCACATTCAGAGATAAGGATACTCCTTTTCTTTGGGTGGGGGGGCACCTCTCACATGAGGGTCTTATGACCTGCTTCAGGGAGAAGAGTGAGAATCCCTCCAACACCTGCTCTTTCTCAGATTCTTTCAGCTTAAATTATTCAATCTGCCAAAGGGCCATATTTTGGGATAGCATGTTCTAAACCAGAACCCTATCAGTAACAACGCTTTCCCTTTACTCCAGAGAAACTTCAATAATGAAAATAATCCTGAGATTGTGACACTAAATGTAATTTTAAAAATATTTTAGGTTAAGAAACCAGAACAAATAGTTTCATAAATATAAGGTGAAATGCTGAACTCAAAGTGTCAGATATGATTTATTTAAAGAAATATATTAATACCCAAAATAAGCTAACAAAATAAGAACAAACATTACTCAGTTAATGGGAGTATACATAATGTAGCCTCTGAGGAAGATTTCATGAAATGGCAGATTAGTATTGCTACATTTATAAATTGAGAAGCAATTGTTTTATAAACTAAATAACAAAAAACAATTCTCACTATCAACAATAAAAATTGCCAAAAATTAAAACACTCATTTCAACTAATATCCAACACTGGCAGCCTTTTAAAAATAAGCTTTTTTGACAAGATGACAAGATATGTAGTTCTGATAGAATACTTTAAAATCTTGAATTACATTTGCCTACAGGTTTAGAAATATCCAATTAGAAATAACTTAGAACAACAACTTATATGCTTCTGGCTTCAGCTTTGACATGTAAAAAACTTGGAAGTTGTTCCCGCTGTCCTTACAACATGAAAAAAAAAAAGTGGACAAACTGACATTCATGACTGTTCTTGAGCTCGTCAGAGAACTGAGGTCTCAGGACAAATGAGATCTGAGATCTGAGATCTGAACGGACAGGTTTATCCAGAGACACACAGGTGACACTTGCTGTTCGGGAACAGAAGCTGCAGGAGCAATAAATTGGTAGGAACACTGTCACAGTAATTTTGGTGGATGGCTGGAAGCTGAGCAGGGACCAAGGTAAAAGTAAGAAACTTCTGGAGGCTGCAGTCTTAAGGGGGCCCCACATTTTCATGGGCTTTGATTCTCATACCTGTGCTAGGTTCTCACTGTGAAGATCCAAGAAAGATTGTGGTGGTCTTGGCAGGGGAAGGGGGAAGAGTAATCACCAGGAAATAAAACAACAGTTTTAACCATAATGAGGGACTCCTTTCCTGTGGAAAGGACTTTTTCAGAGCCTTATCCCAGCTGGCAGGAGAGAATTCCTTCCCCTCCACCCACCTCCAGCCTTCCTGTTTCACCTGAAGAGACATAAAACAAAAACCAGGGGCGCCTGGGTGGCTCAGTGGGTTAAGTGGCTGCCTTCAGCTCAGGTCATGATCCCAGGGTCCTGGGATCGAGTCCCGAGTTGGGCTCCCTGCTCAGCGGGGAGCCTGCTTCTCCTTCTTCCTGCTGCTCCCCCTTGTTTGTACTGCCTCTCTCTCTGTGTCAAATAAATAAATAAAATCTTTAAAAAAAATTAAAACAAAAAACCAGAAAATCCCCCAAAACATAGTCAACAGGGATCAGGATTTCAAGGAAATAGATTCGTACAGCTGCAACCATGGAAGGGAGTCCAGGCTAGAAGGGAAGTAGGAGAAGCTCTACCACTAGAGAAAAACTTGTGAAGGTCACAGTCCAAGGACAAAGGCCCACTAAAACGCTGAAATGTAAAGATTATAGAATGCTTCCCCTTGCCTCCATCATACCACCACACCAGCAGGGTTCCAATATAATAGTGGATGACACCTAAAGTTCTGCAAGGAACAGGCTTTCTCTGCAGTGGCATACTTAGGGAAGCCCCATGTCAAGAGGGAAAATAAAACACAGACCCTAGAGGAATTTGTAGCTCCTGGCATCTATAGCGACAGCAAAAATTAACATAAAGCCTCATACTAATGGCCTATTTACCTCAGTTTTAGTTGTTCATGCATATCACATTCACCTTTCAACAAAAAATTACAAGGCCTACCACAGGCAAGAAAAAACACAGTCTAAAAATGACAAAGCAAGGGGCGCGTGGGTGGCTCTGTCACTTAAGCGTCTGACTCTTAATTTCAGCTCAGGTCATGAACTCAGGGTACTGAGACTGAGCACGGAGTCCCGAGTTGGGCTCCGCACTCAGCGGGGAGTCTGCTTCTCTCCTTCTCCCTCTGCCCCTCCCCCTACTCACACCCACTCCCCCAATAAATCAATCAACCAATCAATCAATCACTCTTTAAAATGACAAAGCAAATGTTAGAACCAGCTTAAGATATGACACAGACTTAGGGAATATCATGCAGAGAATTTAAAATAACTATGATTAGCCTTTCTGCACTATCCAGAGAGGTCTATACAGCGTTGTTCTGGGTTCCTGCTGCAAGCAATTGGAGGACATCCTCCCTCTTCATTTGCAGGACATCAAGGGCTCCAGACACTATGAAAGTTTCCCTTTCAGTTACAGCAGGAACCCACTCAGGTGGCACTGACCTTGACTTCGAAATGGAACAGTACATCTAAAAAAGGAAAAGTGATGGCATCTATATCATCTGAAGAGACCCTGAGAGAAGTTTCTGCTAACGGCTCGTGCCATTGTTGCCATTGAAAACCCAGCTGATGGCAGTACCATATTGTCTGGGAATACTGGCCAGTAGGCTGTGCTGAATTTTCCTGCTTCCATTGGAGCCACTCCTATGACTGGCCACTTCCTCCCGGAACCTGGAACCAGATCCAGGCAATCTTCTGGGCACTAAAGCCTCTGGTAATAACTGATCCCAAGGCTTGCCACCAGCCTCTCACAGAAGTGTCTTTTTTTTTTTTTTTTTTTTAAGATTTTATTTATTTATTTATTCATTTGAGAGAGCGAGAATGAGAGAGAGAGAGAGAGAGCGCACATGAGAGGGGGAGGGTCAGAGGGAGAAGCAGACTCCCCTGGTGAGCAGGGAGCCTGATGCGGGACTCGATCCCGCGACTCCAGGATCATGACCTGAGCCGAAGGCAGTCGCTTAACCAACTGAGCCACCCAGGTGCCCTCTCACAGAAGTGTCTTACGTTAACCTGCCTACCACTGCTCGGTGTAACACAGACTCTCCTCCGCACTGTGTGAACACTGACATCCTGTGGAACAAAGGAGCTCACTCAGTGGGTCTGCTGGGGATGCCCACCAAAGAAGTTCTGCACATGCGCGGCAGCATCTATGAACATCCATAGGAGGTCATGTCTGATTTCTCCTTTTACAGAAATCCTGAAAAGAGATTGAAAAGGTAGAGAAGAGGGGCGCCTGGGTGGCTCAGTCGGTTAAATATCAGACTCTTGGTTTCCACTCAGGTCATGATCTCGTGGGTTGTGATATTGAGCCCCTGCGAAGGATGAGGGGCTCCGTGCTCAGCAGGGAGTCAACTTGAAGATTTTCTCCCTCTGCCCTTCCCCCCACTCGTGTGCTCACTTGCTCTCTCTCTCAAATAAATAAATAAATCTTTAAAAAAAAAAAAAAAGGAAGAGCAGGTCACTGCTGAAAAGGCTATGTGACTAAGGAGGAATTTCAGGGTGAATAGACTGCTCCAGCTCCTAAGTTCACTGCTACTCAGCCCAAGGTCACACGCTGGTCTGAAGGCATGCAGGTGTCCTCTGTGCCTACCCAGCAGTTATCCACTAAAGACTAGAGCGCTCAGCCTGCCACTGAGGACTGGTCTGCAGGTCTCACTGCTCTGGCCACTCAATGGGTAAGAACAACCACTGAGTGGCCTTAAGTCATCCACAGACTCTCAGGTAGAAAATGGAAATAAGGTTGACAGAAAATAAAGTTTCTTAAAAATATTCTTTAATAAAATAAAATAACTGACTAATATTGTAGCAGGCCTAATGGAAAAAATGGACAATATGCAAGAATGTAGAGGTAATATAAGCAGAGAAATGGAAAATCTAAGAAGGAATAAAAAAAGAAATGCAAGGTATCAAAAGCACTATAACATAAATGAAGAATGCTGCTATGGGCTCATTTGTAGATGTGACATGACCAAGGAAAAAATCAGTGAACTTGAGGATAGATCAATAGAAATAATTGAGAGAATCTAAGGGTTGAAAGAGACATTGAAAGTTGTCTAGTATATTTACTCATTTTACTTCTGAAAAATTGGATTAAAAATACATTCTCTTTTCTGATGGGATGTCAATGACATAAACAATCATCTAACTCCTGCTGTCAAGACTTTTGCAAATAGAAGCATATAATTTTAACAGAACTAGCATAGATGAAACAACTTTAGGCATTTAAATACCATTTGCCTCTAAAAAGCAATGCAATAGACAAGTTATCAGCAGTTATGATTTAATTAGGAGAATTAGAACAGGATCCTACATTTTTTCCACTATTGTATAGCATCCTGACCAAATTTCTTTAACATATTTGCATTGTCATTCTTTGACTAAATGCCCTACATTCTTTATGCTATATCCTTTACACTTGTCTACTGCTACTTTGATCTTTTCTAGGATTAAGGATCAGTTGTCAAACATTGAAACTAAAAGCTCTTATTAATGGCCCTGTCTCTTTGGATTTTAGTATTTAACATCCCTTCGGTCAGTGTTCAATTTCAGTTCTGCTGTTCCTGTTCGCACATTTTCATAACTTGTTTCCAAAGATTCATTATGTTGAAACATCGAAGGTCAAATTACTGCTGAGTGGATTTTTTATATATATTGTAATGTCAGAAGAAGAATAGTGTAGCAGTTTAAGATTATTAGCTTTACCTACTTTCATTGACTGAAATTGGTGTTTGAGCTCATGTTTACATATTTCACATGCTTGTATTTCATTTCTCATATATGTAAAATTCTGTGCTGGTGTTGAGGTTGCTGGTTGCCCTGTCTTCAAGGCATGATTAGGCTATAACTATATATTAGAACTACCTTGGAAGCTTTTAAAAAATTCTGTCATTCAGGCCTATTTGAAGTGGGGCTTGTTTGAGCTGGGTTCCAAGCACAAATATTTTTAAGAGATCCCAGATAATTTTAATATGTAACCAAGATTAAAATTATTGAACAATATAGTAAGAGAAATATAATGCAGATAAATTTGAAAGTGATAGATAAGATTGTCACACACACAAACACACACACACACACACACTCATTGTATTTCAGAGGACAAGGGGTTCATTTCCAATGGAGAAATTGGCAACAAGGATCTCCGAGCTTAAAGGTCTGTAAAGATTTTGGAGAGTACTTCCTGACTAGATGGAGATGCATAGGACACTATGACTGAAAGAAGGCAAAGAAATATATTTGACAATGACCTTTTTGGATGATGTAGAAAAAAGATGGATTCAGAAGAGAATACTCTATGGAACTGTGGAAAATAGTTGAGACAGAGATACCAAACTGAGAAGATCTTAAAAATTTTAGGATGAATTTCAGGTTGCTATCGTTATAAGGTATTTCTTAAATAGTTTTTTTTTTAATATTATTTAAGTATGCAGAAACTTAAATCCATGATCCTGTTACCTAGCTTAAGCATTAAACATTATCAATGCAGTTGAAATCTGAGTGCTTCCTTCCCTAATAATAATTGTCCCACCCTCTGCAGAGGTAATTATCATCCTAAATTTGGTATTTATTATTATCATGCATTTCTTAACACTTCAGATACACAGATGCTTATGTTCCTAAACAAAATATATTTTCCAAGTTAAAAAATACATTGTAAAGTATGGAAGAGAATAAATATGGCACAATGGAAAAGGTGTTTCAGGATATTGGGCCCAGCAGCAATATAGAGGAATCATGAAGGAAGGACTGTTTTCTGGGAGAGTAGCTGTTGTTTTGTGGAATTGGGCCCTGTGGACCATTCCCTCATTGCTAAAGCACTCTCCTCCCTAGCCTTCTCCTGTACATCCTTTTTGACTTTATTTCTACCTCTCCCTTCTTTCTCAGTCTCTTTCATGGCCTCCATTTTTTTGTCCACTTCTTACAGCTCTTACTTTGCTGGGTAGCCTTCTAGGTCCTTAATACATAAATACTGATGACTTCCAAGTCTGTTTGGTCAACATGTGTGCCTCCTCAGTTCCAGGCCTGGATTGCTAATTGTCTGTCATTATCTAGCTCCAAAACCATTTCCACCATGTCCAAAATCAGTCTTAGTGCCATCTTATTCTCCTCCTGCTTTATTCATCCCCTTTATGATGTATTTCCTCTCCCTTTACTTTCTATCTCTGCAAATGATCCCCAAGATTTGTCTTCTTACCCTAGCTAGAAAAATGAGAGACTTATCCACACTTCTCCCTAAACAACAGTTGTGCCCACTAATTAATGCCACATCTTACCAGGTCAGCCTCCTTAATCATACTTGTATTGTCCCCCTCCCCAATTCTCTTCACTGCCTTAATCTCAGGGTCTTTTTGTCACTTTTCTACTCTGAGTCTGTAAACTTATCTCCCCAACCCTCATCTTGTCCAAGTCATACTACCTGTCTCCTATCTGCTCTCATCCTCTAGCTTCTACAGAGGCTTCCCATTTTGTTCTTTTGAGCCCTAATTAGGATTCTACAGAGTTGATGCAAAGACAACCAGTGGTACCAAATTAGGGCAGATGAATCTTTTGGGGAGATGTAAAAGAGTTGGGTTCAAAAACATAGACCCTTTTTAGTCTTCTTATCCTCCTATCCTGCTGCTAAGTAATTCATTCACCAAATATTTTTTATTTGATAAATTTCACATATAATAATTTGTAAATGTAAGGTGTACAGTGTATTACTTTAACATATTTATATATTGTAATTTGATTGCCACTGAAGCAATATTTATCACATTACATCATTATAGTACAGAATTATTGACTATATTCATTATACTGTCTTTTAGATCTCTATGGCTTATATACCACTCATTACAACTTTGTACCCTTAAATATCATCAATATTACCCCCCACCTCCCTTCCCAGTAACCAACATTTTACTCTTCCATTGTGTATGTATATCACATCTTTTTT
Organism: Neomonachus schauinslandi; assembly: GCF_002201575.2. Taxonomy (NCBI): domain Eukaryota; kingdom Metazoa; phylum Chordata; class Mammalia; order Carnivora; family Phocidae; genus Neomonachus; species Neomonachus schauinslandi. Next base: position 27,002,296 of record NC_058403.1, on the reverse strand, counting down.
TATCCATTCATCCATTCATTTTCTATCCATCCATCTGAGTTGTTTCCATAGTTTGGTTACGATTCACCAAATATTTATTGACACCTACCATGTGCCAGACACTCTTCTTTGTGCTATTTGTATTAACTCTTTTAACTTTTACAACAACTGATGGATATAGGTAATAGTATTATTCCCATTTTGCAGATGAGAAAATGGTATCAAATTACCCAAGGTCATAGCTTGGTGCAACCCAGAATGAGGACTTGAACACAGGAAATTTGACTCTAGAATTTTGTCACTCAAAGTGGGATTCTTGGACCAGCAGAATTGTATCACTGGTAATGTTCTTAGAAATGTAGATCCTGTGTCCCCATTCTAGTCTTACTAATCAGAATTTGACTTTTTATAAGATTCCCAGGTGATATGTAGTTTCATTCATGTGTGAAAAGCACTGTTTTTGAGTCTGTGTTTTTAACCATTATATTGCCCCTATATATCAAAAGTTGACTCATTCCTGCTTCTTCAGCCACATCAGTTGGTTCTTCTTCTCATGGGCCTGAAAAAAACAAAACTAACAATCCCAAAACCTTGCCCCTTTTACTTTTCACTGAAGGGTTGATAGCAAGAAGAATGTTATGTATGTATGCTCCGAAAATGAGCCCCCTGGACTGAGCTAAGCTTCCTCCTTTTGTGGCTGCTTCTTCATTTGTCCTCAGTGTGGCATCTGATACTCTCAACAGAGTTAAGATGGGAAATTAAGAAGTTGGAACTTTTCTGGCCAGGGGAAATATGAGCTTGTACCCCTATTAGTTATTATTCTAATCAGTTCTTGGTGTAGGTGAATTTTATAGTTCCTAAAGGGGATCTGAGGGAACGATGTCCAAAATAACCCCTGGTCACTTCATGGTTGTCCACAGTTGATATGAATTCAGTACCAGTTGCTAACCAAGCAGGAGGAAGAGGTAAAAGCAGCTACAACTTGGAATCCAAGTAGCAGGGAAAGCTCAGGATCAGATGGCCTTATAACCCTAATTGACAACACAACCTTAATAGTTAGTCAAAGTGATATGTGTCTTCTAAGTTAATATGCCAGGAAGAGTAGGTTTCAGAATAAACTGTAAATCACTCAGTCTTCCAAAACTCACTTATGGAGGCTTCCTGGCCAGCCTCACCCTTGGCTCCTTATCTACCTGGAAGCTGTTTTCAGCACATTGTTGGATCTCTCACAAAATGCTTAAAACCCTGTCAAGCAGTAATGAGAAATGGATGGTTTGCTAAGGTTGTGCAGAGAGAGGGAGAATGTGTCATGTTACATACCACCCTGCAGAAACTTCAGCAAAAGCTTCGTTAGACAAAAGGGCTCTTTATGTTTTTCTTTCTCAAATGTTTCCTTCCCAATCTAATTAGTTTTCTTCCCCTTTTCTTTCTTTCCTTGTTTCTTCTTTCACACAGTATCTAGCAAACTGCTGTTTTGTTACTAACATCAACTGCAATCCCAAGTTTAAAGAACTGAAGCAAAACATAAACAGGAGAATTAAAAAAAGTAATGCATTTCCTAGCTAGCTTTAGGAGCCACTGCATCCAACCTCATTCTCAGGACCCTTTCAAACAAAAGCAGGTCTCTTGGGGCAGGGGGGGAGGGGGTGGGGGGTGTTTAAAATAACAATAGACACCTGCTCCATATGGCTACATTCTCCTCTCTTGCAGCACTTCTTCATGTTTTTTATAGAACTAGGAATAAGAGCCTTTATCCTGTTGGCAAAGGGCTGAATGGACATGCCATCTTCAATGTTCCAAAGACAAGGTGCCTGCTCTTTGAATGTGTGTATTTATGTGACAAGCATTTGAAATAGGTCTTTGTATCACTACAGTGACTCTGGGCACCTCACCCTCAATCAGAGAGGCCTCACTTACGTATAATTTTATACATTGGCTTTCCACATGATATTTCCTAGGAAAAGGAGCTCCCATTCTAGAAGTAGTTCTAAAAATATTGAAAACAAGTAATAGACAACATAATGTCTTATAAGCTCAACCTTCTTCACCTGGTAAAAGGCTCTACATTATGGGGCCTCTACCAGCCTTATCCCCCCATCCTTCATGCTGCCAACCAGCACTCTTGAGGTTCCCAGAAGCACCTGATGCATCAAGTTTCTATGCCTTTGCTTGTGCTATTCTGTCCATTCATCTGGGAGCACTTACCTCCATTTGGGGTACAATTTGTGTCAGTGCTGTTATGAAGACTTTCTCATCTTACTCTGTTTTGGCTGCTGTGACGAAGAGTCATAGACTGGGTGGCTTAAACAATAGATATTTATTTAATCACTGTTCTCAAGGCTGGAAGTCCAAGATCAGGATGACAGCATGATCAGGTTCTGAGGAGAGCCTTCTTCTGGGTTCAGACTCCTGACTTCTCATTGTATCCTATGGTTGAAAGAAGGTGGGGGCGCCTGGGTGGCTCAGTTGGTTAAGCGACTGCCTTTGGCTCAGGTCATGATCCTGGAGTCCCTGGATTGAGTCCCGCATCGGGCTCCCTGCTCAGCAGGGAGTCTGCTTCTCCCTCTGACCCTAACCCCTCTCATGTGCTCTCTCGCATTCTCTCTCTCTCAAATAAATAAAATCTTAAAAAGAAAGAAAGAAAGAAAGAGGGTGAGAAAGTTCTCTGAGGTCCCTTTTATAAGAGCACTAATCCATTCATGAGGATTAGTTCATTCATGAGGGCTCTGCCCTCACGACCTAATCACATCCCAAAGGCCTCCACTTCCTAATACCAAAACAAGGAGGATTAGGATACCAACATACGAATTTTGTTGGGGGACACAAACATTTCCATCCACTACATTGATCTTCCCCAGTAGAAGTGATCACATCTGCCTTTGTTACCCTGAACATACTCATTTCATTGCACCTATCCTCGCTTTGTATCTACCTGTGTTTTTTCTCTAGTAGAAAATAAGCTTTCTGAGAGCAAGGACTATTGTCCTTATTTGCTCTTGAACCTCAGGCCACTGCCTGGCTAATGTAAATATCCTTTGAATCTTTGGATGAATATTCACTTGAATGTTTATTTCCAAACTTAAATGACAACAGACTTTGATGAAAGAAAAGTAGTGTAGGTGTATAGTCTGCATTAAGGCATAATTCTGCTTGAGAGGAGTTAGTCTGTCATAGGCTCTTTTTTTCTCCACTTTTGTATTCTATTTTTAAACTGTCTTGGGTGAGTATACAACCTTAATAGTTTAGTCAGAACTAGCATCAGATGTGTATTACAGGATAGATGTGTGATTTTCAACTACTTTATAAAGTCTGAGATGGCTCTCTAAGGTCTCGAAAAAAAAAAAACTGAATGAATCCCAATTTAAAAAATATTTCTTGAAAGTCTCCATTCTGTTGACAAACAGAATTGTTCTTAATTGAGAATAATTCCAAACATCTCCAGCTATACTATTGACTTATTAAAAAGAAAAACTTAACCTCCCTACCATCAGAGTGTTTGTAAAATTGGCATATATATGCATAACATGGTAATTAGCTGGTAGCTGTCTTGTAGAAGTGTCATTAATGATCTAATGTAGTATCAAACACAAGGGCAATATTTCCCCTGTGTTACAAAAATCAATTTAAACTTTAAAAATATGGTTAAGATGCCAGGAGAAATTGATAAGCAATAAGAAAGACTTCTAAATTAATTCCCATTCTAAAAAATAGGACATACATTTGTGTTTGAATGTATGTCACTAAAATGGAATGCCTCACAGCTCAAAAATATTGTGAAAAATTACCACTATCTTTTAAAATTGAGAACAACCTAAGTTAAGGCAATAAATTAATGCGGAATAAACCACTTATACCCTGGAATTAGCATTGACCTGAATTAAAACTTTGAGATTGTTAGAATTCTTTTTCAATTGTGGTGAAATGGGAAAAATCTATTTCTAGCCCTATGATTTATTCATATTCGTTGTATGACTCACATTTATGATTAAATTTGAGGCACTGGCTGGTTATTCATCAAGATACAAAGAGAAGGAAAAAAAAATCTGTTGATCACCTTAAGAATAGAATTAGTAAAAAAAAAAAACAGATTAAGATTTGGAAAATGAGCAACTACTAATATACTATTTTTTTCCAGAATATGAAAGGAAACTATTTAGCTTTGTAAATCCAATAAATGCTGCTTGTGTCACAAAATATAGGCAGAATATACTCACTCAAACATCAACTTTATGTTCAGGAAGGACCAAAATATCAAAAAATAAAAACAAGACATCTGAAAAATGTTTATACCTCCAGAGAGAAGACAATAATTCCCAACCATGTACATTTTACTTGCATTCCACAACCACCCAGTTTAAGAATGAGAAAGTGTACTAAGTTTTTATTTAGCTGAGTTCAGGAATAAGAATATGTAAAATTCCCTGGATTTTTAGTTATCAATCTAAATATAGTTTCTATATCTTATTTTTGGCTTTGAGACGTCCCTGAGTGCAACTTCTTGTCATTGTTTTCTTTTTCTCATTTGTTCCCAAAGAGAATATCAATATTGAAACTCAGAAACCAATTTTAATTTGTTTTAGTGCACGTCTAGTATCAGAGAGGTTTTCTTTTTAATATTTAAACACATTAATAAATATTTAAATAGCAAAGTACTTGTGCTGGGTAAATTCTAACTGAAGTAAAATGGAAACTATTTTAGTGTTCTAATGTTACTAACCATAAATTGGGGTTTTTTGATGTGTGTGTGTGTGTGTGTGTGTGTGTGATCCTTGCAGTCTATTCAACATAAAATATTTTCCACATTAATTTTGGTTCAAGTTGAACAAACAATACAAACTAGTTGGAAAATTAAGATGACTTTTCTTTTTTTTTTTTTTTATTTTTTTTTATTTTTTATTTTTTTTTATTTTTTTTTTAAAGATTTTATTTATTTATTTGAGAGAGAGAGAGAATGAGAGACAGAGAGCATGAGAGGGAGGAGGGTCAGAGGGAGAAGCAGACTCCCTGCCAAGCAGGGAGCCCGATGCGGGACTCGATCCCGGGACTCCAGGATCATGACCTGAGCCGAAGGCAGTCGCTTAACCAACTGAGCCACCCAGGCGCCCTAAGATGACTTTTCTTAAAACTTTTGTTTAGCTATATGCTTTTGAACAAAACACAAATCTCAAGAGGAAAGTAACATCCTTTTCATATCCAAATAAAAGTCTGTTTTTATTTTTCTTTTGCTTATTTTTGATAATAAATTAATATCTCACCATCAAACATATAATTTAGAGTCTTTAGAGAATAAATATTTGCAAACAAAATGCTTTGCAATTCTGTTAACTGTTCAGACAAATATCAAAAGTGGGAATAATAAGAAGGCTAGAATTTTATGAGGAATAGTTATTTCCTCGGTCTTTAGGACCAAAGTCCCAGTGTACCAGCCAGTCCTGTAGGAATTTTATATTGTAAATGACCAATAAAACAAATTGTAAACTTAGATTGGTAGAGAATGTGGATTAGATGGGATTTGATGAAATCAGTGTTGTACAGAATTACCCCCATTGCATGTTGGAAGAGCCTAATGCACACTGCAAATTTTGACCAGTGTCTTCTGTCTATTGAAATGCTTTGAAAGTATGTGTCGGTTTCTTTTCCTCTTTATCTATTTCACCCATCCCCCGCCCACCTCCCCTCTGGCAACCACCAGACCTAATCTCATGGGCCCTGTTCCAGAGGGTTAGAGCCTCTCTCTTTCCTTCCCCTCTTGACGAAGAAAACTGCCAGCCTTGCTGCAGCCACACAGAAATGGATTCTGCTAACAGCCATGGAAACTTGGTCAAGGACCTTGAGCCCAGTGGAGACCCCAGTCCTAGTGACTCCTTGCTTACAGCTGTGTGAAACCCCGAGCAGAGGACCCAGGGAAGCCCGCTCCTCACTCACAGGAAATGTGAGATAATACAATGAGTTATTCTAAGCCCCTGAGTTTGTGGTAATTTATGATGCAGTGTAAAAAACTAATGCCCAAGTCTCTGGAATATCATCGGTAACTATGACAGCTTTGTATGATTATATTTATACAAGTTTGTATTTTCATACACTTCTTGAGAGCTGGATTCCTCTCTGGTTCTCTTTATGTTTTCCTTCACTTAGACACAAGAATTCCTTGAATATTCTTTGAATGAATTAATTAGTGGATGAATTCCTTCTTGTATACCCTGGCTCTTTTTCTGTTCAACCCTGCTAAGAAACTGCTCTTTCCGTCTCCTACTTCTATTGCTTCCTCTGACTGTTCCCAACTGCAGAATGAGTTATATTCATTAACCAGCTATGTTTTGGTTATAATTGGCAAGCATCAGAATTGCAAAGTCTAGTGAAAGTTTATCTCCTCAGGCTTGGGAGTCCATGTGAGCTACTCAAATTAATGTATCTTTCTTCATATTCAACCATAAAGACATCCTTCCTTTGGGATGCCATCACCTGTCACTTAATGATTGTTAGGAAATTCTTTAAAATGCATTTCTCATAGAAAATTTCCAATTAGAAGTACTACAAGATGCAATTACATTATATATTCTATTACTTAGGAAAAACTGGCCCAGTCAGGGCTCCTTGTTATAAGTGACAGAAATCAATTCTGCCTTTAAGAAAAAAGTGTGTTGGAAACCTACTTGGCAGCTGACAGAATAAAAGGTAGCAGAGAGAATTCAGCTTGGAAAATGAATAGGAACTACGGTGTGGGGGAAGTTAGAACTCCAGTTAAAGAGATGACCTTCAAGCCAGTGCAGTGTGTTGCTATGTCCTTGGCTTGATACTAGACACCGCTCATGAAGCCCTCACCGCTACCACCTTCCCCTTACCCCCACCACTTCCACCATTAGAAAGAATTCTAAATTGTCTCTTTCTTTGTCTCACTACCTAGAGAGTCAGGGAGCCTGGGGGAACATCTATTGGCAGAGTTCATTCTGTGGCTCTGAGAGAGCAAGTATCTGGCGTTTTTTATTTCTGTGGCAGTATGTGGGGCCCTACCTCTCATCGAGACACAATGGTCAATTGCCCAAATGTGGGGTTCAGATAGTGGGCTGCCTTTACCCCCAAACATAACCTCTGATACATCCAATACAAAGTGTTGGCATTTTCAAGAAATAAGCTTAGTTTGATTGTATTGTTGATAAAAATGTGAAGCAGATATGAGTTGCAAGAAAGACTTGAAATAAAGTCAGAGAATTGTATTTTATTATTTTATTTTACTTTACTTCGCTTAAGTAGGCTCCACACCCAGCATGGAGTCCAGAGTGGGACTTAAACTCAGGACTCTGAGATCAAGACCTGAGCTGAGATCAAGTGTCAGATGCTTAACTGACTGAGCTACCCAGGTGCCCCTAAACTCAGAATTTTAAAACATAACAGTAAGATTGTTTAATGGCCAAGTGTATGGCCACTTTGGGCAGTAGTTAGATAAAGAAGAAGATAACAAAATGGTTCTGGAGACTTCCTATCTTCCCAGAAGTTGCTATTCATATACACAGTTGTGGATGATTCCAATTGAAATGATGGTTCTGCAATGCCATTCTTGAGGGTATCCCCGCCCCCTGTCCATGTCCCCTACTCACCAGCCTAACTGTTGTAGAGACTCTATCAACAGGATTTTCTGCTCATCACATGCAGGTAATTGGATCAAAAAAAAAAAAATACAACAGGTTCATGATCTTTTACTTCAAGTTTCTGTGAGGGAAATGTTAAGTTTTTAGTAGGCTGGGACCTGAGGATCCTGCTGTCAATTACTTCTACTTCATTTTTTCCCCACAATGCTTATATCAAATGTCACCTTTGTGAAACCTTGCTTTACTTTCTCAGACTGAGCCCATTTCTCCTTCCTCTGACTTCCAGTGATTTGTAAATAAATTTGCTTATTAACATCTAATATTGTTATCTATATTCCCCATTTTCTCATCAGATTTGAACTGTGTCAAAGTAAAGACCATCTTATTTAGCAATAGTTAGGTTAATCTTATTCCTAGTTTCCTCATTACCTGTACACTCTGACACTGTGTTTGTAGCTGACTCCCCATCAGGCTATAAGTTTTTTTGGGGGGTAGAGAGTGTTTTTTTTCTTTGTCCATGGTACTGAAATTCTAAAGAGCCAATAAGGTGGGATCATTGGTTTGTCTTAAGTGGACTTGTCTATAAGTTTTTTTGGGGGGTAGAGAGTGGTTTTTTTCTTTGTCCATGGTACTGAAATTCTAAAGAGCCAATAAGGTGGGATCATTGGTTTGTCTTAAGTGGACTTGTCTATAAGTTTTTTGGGGGGGTAGAGAGTGGTTTTTTTCTTTGTCCATGGTACTGAAATTCTAGAGAGCCAATAAGGTGGGATCATTGGTTTGTCTTAAGTGGACTTGTCATAAACAAGATGTATACTAAACTCCCATTTATTTGGCAAAATTACCATACTTCTGAAACTCGTGTATGTGTGTATGTGTGTGTGTGTTTCTGTTTTTTAGAAGTTAATCCTAATGTGCCATGTGAAAGACAGCATTACATCATTTATTCTTTGAAGATGGAAAAAAAATAAATTTAAGGATTGAACACAAGCCCTTAATAAAAGAATGCATATCATCTTCATCTGTTGTTGCTCTCCTGACAAAGATCTGCATATGTGAGTGCTAAATGAATACCCACAATGTGCCCTTTTGAATTCATTTTGAATAGTGTTGACAAATGAGGCAATGTTGCAAAATACATTACCCCGAGTTAAGACCCTGGACTAGGAATTAAAAGGCCTGATGTCTTTATTTTTTAATTCAATAAATATTTGCTGACGTATTATGCTAGGTAAAAATTTTAACACAACCATATACTTGCTGTGTACTGTTGGTAAGTCACTCAACCACTCTGAGACTAGGTTTCCACATTTGTAAAATGAATATAGAGTAGGTCCTGTACTGTCTCATAGCATAGTTAGTGAGAGACATACTGTATATTCAAGCGACTTATATATGGTAGAACACTTAAATGCAAAGTTATTATATTTATTGCATTTGTTATAACACATATATAATATAGTAATATATTATATTAGTGCAATAAAATTATATTTATTAAATAACACTATGGTTATTTCCTAAAGCCAATTCCTAAGTACCATCGTTTCATTACTGCCAAAATATTATGATAACTTATAACAATATGCATTTGAATTGTCTTTTACCATTTTCAGGTTACTTTCAAATAATTCATCTTTGATCCTTTCAACAACAGATCCTTCATTTCTTCATCCACACATTTCTAGGGCTCTACTTTTCTACATGGTAATTTATACACCTAGAAATAAACTAGTTTTTGAATGGTACTTGGATAAGGAAGATATTTTGATTCAATTTAGTTCTACCTCAATTTCTTGAAGGATCACAATAGTGATACATGATACCTAAGAGACATAAAGAGCTGTCAGATCAGTTTTATTGCTAGTTCTTGCAAAATGACTGATGACGATGGAAATCTAAAGCAGTGAGTCTCAACATTTTTGATCCTAGGACTGCTTTACACTTTTAAAAATTACTGAGGATCTCAATGAGATTTTATGTCTGTAAGTTATATCTATCAATCTTTATGGTATTAGAAGTTAAAACTGAGAATTTTCAAACATATTATTATTTCATGTAAAACCAAGAAGCCCATTACATTTTAATGTAAATATTACTTTTATGACAATAACTATATTTTTCAAAACAAAAAAGATAGGTGAGAAGAATGAGACTGCTTACGTTTTTGCAAATCTCTAATGTCTGGTTTAACAGAAGACAACATAATTCTCTAATCTGCTTTATTCTATCTGTTACCATATATTGTTTGGGTTGAAGTATAAGAGGAAAATCTGTGTATATATACACAGATATATAGTTGGAAAAGGGAGAATCTTGCCAACCTCCTGAAAGGGTTCTGAATACCTCCAGGAATCTATCAACCATACTTAGAAAATGGCAGGTCCACAGTGTAGGGGGTTTAAATGCAGAAGCTTTGAAGTCAGACAGACCTCCTACCTGGGTTCACACCGGTTTATTATGTTTTGGTTGTGTGTCTTTGGGCAATTAACTTAATAAGCCACGGCTTCTTCCTCTATGAAAAGAATGTAATAATTCCAATTTCATGGGGCTGTTATAAAGATTAGGTTGTTTGAAGTGTGAAGTGTTTAGCATGGGTCTTGGCACATAGTAAGTGTACAAAGAGTAGTAGTTGACTCTAATGTATCATAGACTGTTTCCTGTATTCCCCTCAAAAGAGAAGGCCTAGAATAGCCATTTCAACTCACTGACAGTATGGCCAGTCTTGGAGCAAATGTTCTGAAGTTGAGACCCATAGAATCTAATTTTAAAATATGCTACCCTGGGGGTGCCTGGGTGGCTCAGTCTTTAAGAGTCTGCCTTCGGCTCAGGTCATGATCCCAGGGTCCTGGGATCGAGCCCCACATCAGGCTCCCTGCTCCACGGGAAGCCTGCTTCTCCCTCTTCCACTCCCCCTGCTTGTGTTCCCTCTCTCTCTGTGTCTCTCTCTGTCAAACAAATAAAATCTTTAAAAAAAAATGCTACCTTGTTTTTATTTATACAGCATTTATTCCCAGTCAGTATTTCCATACAATTACGGATGTTTATAACCCAAACTGAAAGCCATGGTATATTTGAACAGTACCATTTAACTAACCTTCACATAAAAGAATACCATATGTTGTTCTTAATGAAAGACAGACCAAACTAATATGCTGAGACAATAGATTATTGTTTACATATCTCATTTTATAAAACGATATCAGATAAAAACATTTCCTGAAAGCCTGAAAAGCATGAAAGGAGATTTTAAAAATTTATTTGCATTTTTGTTTATAAATTCTTTTCAATTACACTTACTGAGCACACATTCAGTATGCCATTGTGCAGAACCCAAAAATGAGTAGTGGTTCTGCCTAATATTTAAGTTTTTCCCTTTGTTCTGTTTCAACTTGCTAATAACATTGCTCATCCAAAAATAAATTTTTGATTTGCCATATCTCTAGTATGTATTTTTAAAAATTAAAGGCATTTACATCTGACCTTTGTGTCTTTTCTACTATCCAAGAAAGAATACAAATATTCACCAAGGGTCCGAAACTAGTGGTAAAGTAGCTGCCTAGGAATAACTAAGCAAGTTCTTTTGTACATGATTTGATATGAAATTATTACAGAAATGTCAATGAAATAGTCTCTTCTTAGATTGTAAGATACTGTAAACTGACCTCACTTAACCTCTGCTTCATGTCTTGGTCTAGACTAAGGATATTCAACCCCAGTTGACTCTTTTTGGTGCTCACCTAAGGGCTTTAACTTCTCAATGTACAGGTCACAAGGAAAACCTAATAATAATCATAAATATTATAATTATAATAAAAGCAAGAACTTGCTTACTTTTACTATGCACTCACTTTGCACCTTATGGTGTTTTAAATACTTTATATGTACTTAATCATTTAATCATCAAAATAGCCCTATATTTTTTATTCTCATTTTATAGATGACAGAACTGACCCAGAGAATATATGTCAGTAAAGGTCATGTCAGAAAAACAGAATACTCCCTCAATATTTAAATCAAGGGATACTTAATCCAAAGAATTGGTTATATCCGTAATGAAAGAACTAAGAAGCCAAACAGGGACAGGGAGTTAAACCAGTTTGGCAACAGCAAGGAATCACTATGACTCTTAATTTGGGGGGGGGAGGGGTGTTGGAAGGAGGCAAGATTTCCAAAGCTCAGGGACCCACCTCACCAGGAGGACCCTGAACCAGGGTAGGCCAGTTTGGTGAGAGCTGGACCCACCGAAGAGCTACAGCCCAAGGAGAAGCTGCCCAAGGGGAGAGGAAGGAGAAGCAGAAATAGCCTGGATTCTCTTTTTCTCTCACCCTCTAATACCCCACCTATGCCAAATCCATTCTGAAGCCAGAGAGCATGGGACATACAAGGATAGTCCTTTCCGTGATTCAGAGCAAAGCAATGAAGTGCAAGAATGTACTGAAAGCAAATAGGCAAGGATTACGCAGAAGATTTGAGCAATTTGCCCAAGATTACAGACCTATCTGCATCTGGGTTGTTCTTTGGGATTTGTATATATGTAGCAATCATGTGCTCTGAATCAGGTACTCTATCCCCCGAGGGACAGAGGTCTGAGGAAGTGACATTAATCACTTTTGACTACATACTTTCTCTTTCCATATACATGATAGGATACCTTCAGGGAAATGTGTGCCTACCATTGTAGAAACAGAAGAAAGGTAAGAGATGAGGAAGGGTCTGGGAACTCTAAGTCATTTTCAGTGTCATAGTGCACTTTTGGGCTTGTTCAAAGTAATGGGAACAAGTGATTCATGCAAGAAATCTGTACTTTTGTGCTGACTCTCAGTTGATAAAGTATTGCTTTTTCTCCATATAGACCTTACTTTCAAAGTAGATCTTGCAAAGAAATAGTTCACATTAGATTGGATTCCTTTTTCAATTCACAGAACTTTTTCTCTTACAACTATTCCGACTAGAAGTGTGAATATTGACAGAAAATGTGGAGGTACTATTCTTTAATGTTTTAATGCATCTCTTACTAATCTAACGGGTTAGGGGATGGGGCAGGAAAAATGGTATTTGATAGTACATAGGTATGAAGTGTAGGATTAAGTGAAGTAGATTGAATATGACTGTTATGGGCCAAATTGTGTTCCCTCAAAATTTATATGTTGAAGTCCCAATCCCTAGTACCTTAGAATATAACTGTATCTGGAGATAAGTTCTTTAAGAGGTGGTTAAGATGAGGCTGTTAGAATGGGACACTAATCCAACACGACCTTATAAAAAGAAGAACACACACCAGGGAAGTGTGTGCATGGAGGATCAACAATATATGAAGAGGCAGCAAGAAGGTGACATCTGCAAGCCCAGGAGAGAGGCTGCAGGAAAAACCAATCCTGCTGGTACCTCCATCTTTGACTTAACAGTGTTCTCAATTGTGAGAGAATACATTTCTCTTGCTTAAGCCCACCCGGTCTGTGGTATTTTGTTATGGCTGCCCTAGAAAATGAATATGCTGACCAAAGAAGCAACATCTGGAGACTCTCCGTGTATGAGGTACCACTGACAGCTGGAGATACCAATATTGATATGCTTTGTCAGATAAACAATATGGCTGTCAGGACCACAGAACTGTCCAGTTGCAATGAGAAGTTAAGAGTTAGCCCTGCCCTACAAAAACATAAATAAACTTGTTTCTCTCCTTCATGACTGCCCATTTAATTCAATAGCATTTTATTGTACATGTATTAGGCAGATAGTACTCTTACAGGTTCTAATTTATGAGCACCTTATCAGTGAATGGTACCATTGTGACATCATGGAAACCTCCTCTTTCAATGATTGTTTATGGTTCCCTTATTGGTGGAAATAAAATCATCCTAGAACGTCAATAGACCTACAGAAGGAAAATAATTCTGTTCCTCCTCAAGAGGAGAGTTAGGAACCATTCTTTTGTCATGGAAATTGTTCAAATCTACACTGTGGTTGAATGTTTCTCTCTTACTCATGGCTTACAAATGTGCTTTGGCAACATATTAGACTTTTGGTGTTCAGAAATGGATATTCAAACTCATTCTAAATAAAGAGAAATAAATAGTCAAGATAGAATACCAGTTTCCTTGGTTCATGCAAGGCACAATATGGAATATTGTTAGAAACATCATTTTGATCCCACATAGAAAAACAGACTTGGTTCACACAAGGCACAATACGGAATACTGTTAGAAACATCATTTTGATCCCACATAGAAAAACAGACTTGGTGTTAAAAACTAAATTTTAAGTTTAATTTTATTTTTTTGTAAAGATTTTATTTATTTATTTCAGAGAGAGAGAGCACGAGCAGGAGGAAGGGCAGAGGGAGAAGCAGACTCTCCGATGAGCAGGGAGCCCAACTCAGGGCTCAATTCCAGGACCCTGGGATCATGACCTGAGCCAAAGGCAGACGCTTAATCAACTGAGCCACCCAGGTGCCCCTAAATTTTTAATTTTAATGAAATCTGTCACTTTAAGTGTTTACCTGCATTTCAAAAATCCAGACTAATACAATTTAGGAATTATTAAATAATATCCTAAGGTTATATACTTCTAATGACCATACATATTAAGGCTGACTCATGAACAAAAAACTGACATTGGGACATATTGTTAAAATGAATTAGGATATCTGGCAATGTGTCATATGTGCACATTTATCTCAAATTTTCAAATTTCCATCCTCTATTCATTCTAATTGTATGCTTTCTAAAAAAGAATGCATATAAGGACACTTGAAATTTTCTTCTCATACAAAACAATTAAGATTTTAAAATTTTCAGTAGGAAACCATTAAAAGTTAAGAGGGAAATAAATGATCAAAGTGGGCAAGTATGATTACCCTATAAAAAGATATATCTAACGATTATCTAGTAACCACTGGTAAAATAATATTTTTGTAGAACTAACAATTTAACTCAGAGGAACATTGATTGCCAAATTCTTGAAACTAAACTTTAGTATATGGCAATATCCTTTTTTAAATCACAGTACTGGATATTTAAGTTAAATTTAACTTTCTTATATTCAGATGTCATGAACTGGATACAGTTCTTTTTTTTTTTTTAATCCATAATACAGAGAAACATGAAGACGATACGTTGGAAAGAACTTTGGTCTGCAAGTGAGGTAAAATGGGCTCTAGTTTGCTTTCTTTGGCAAGTAGCTTTCTTTAGGTCTCAGTGTTTTAACAAAATTGTGCATTCTATCAGGACTGTTGGATTATCCCTAAAATTCTGTATTTCCAGCCACTTCACAACTTCTCAAATTCCTCTGGCAAAAATATAGGATATCAATAAAATAAAATTTGTGATATGTCAAAATCAAATGAGCAAATACATATGAAGACTCAAGGGAAAGATCTCAAAAGGCAGTTGAATATATCTGAGGTTCCGAGCAAAGATGGCTGTAAAGTGCAGAGATTTGTTACAAAATCTTAAGAATCACTATGATCCGTGAATATTATATAAAACCAGATAATATTTCAGTGATCATTTACTAAGCTTGCTTTTCTTGCCGTCAGTTTAAAAATTATACCCGGATTTGCATATGTGTGTATTGCATTTGTGACAATTTGCATTGATTATTCTACCCCCTCACTGCCGCACCCTCACCTCCTATGCCCAGATTAGTTCGTGAAGCTCAAGATTTTTTTGAGTGTAGAGATCGCTTTCTCGATGTTAAGTTTTTCTTACAGTTCCATATACGGTCAAGTATTCCATGCCGGAAGGTTAATTGCTACTTATTTGGCAACTGGTGTATTAGAATTATGTACCATCTGGGCAGTGATATTTTTGTTGTGTTGTGTGTTGTATAGACCATATTTCATTTTTATCCAATCTTCGGGAAATAAACCTTATTTCTCCAGAGCCTCGCAGCGTTTGCATGAACGAAGTAGACGGAGAATGTCAATATTCATTTATGTAATGATTAGTTAAGGAGAAAAGTACATTCCAGCAAATCACACTTAACTTTTCCCTTCGGGCAAGTTTACTGCTTGTGAAATTCCTAGAAAGGCGAGCGGAGAGGACCGGAGACATAGAAAGGAGCCGGGGTTCGGCACCCAGCACGGTTTTGGAACGTTACCAGGCTCAAGGGGAAAGGTATGTCTTGGAGCAGCTCGGAAAGCTGGCGATCCGACAAGTCCTGGGCACTGAGAGAACGCTGTCCTTCGGCCTCGGCTTGGAGCTTCGCAGAGCCAAGGGCAGGCATCGCGCAACCTGCCGCAGGGGCGGCTCCGAGACAAGGCCCGCGGGGCGCGCCTTCGCCCCACCCCGGGAACGCTGGGCCCGCGCAAGGAGGGGCGGTGCCGGGATTTGGGGGGTGGGGCTCCAAGGCGGTCGGCCCCGCCCCACCCCACCGCCCCGCGGGTCACAATATAGGGTTAGGTCGGCCGGCGGGCGGGGCTCGGCGGGGGAGGAGCCGCGGGGCGGGGGAGGTGACGGCGGTTGGGGGAGGGGAAGGGAGGAGGAGTCGGGGAGGGAGGAGAACAGCGCCATTCCGGCCCGCCGCTCCCTCCGTTCCTTCTCCCTTCCCCGCTGTGGCCCGCGAGCCGCCAGCGAAGGAGCACGCGCGCGTGACGCGGCCCGGCTTGCTCGCGCCTTCCCGCGCCCCAGCGTCCGCCGCCAGCTCATGGCCCCGGCCGCGGCGGATAAGCCGCGCTGAGGCTGGCCGCGCGAAGTCGTGGGGCCGCCGCTGTGGCCCTCGCTGTCCGTGCCTCGCCGCCAGCCCGCGGTGCCCGCGCACGCCGGCCGCCATCGCCTTCGCGCCTGGCTGGCGGGGGCGCTGTACTCCCCGGCGGTCCGCGCGGTTCCCTGGAGCTCGGCGGAGCGCGGCTGCCAGGGCCGGCGGAGGCGCGAGGAGCCGCACACCGCTGCCTGTGTCGCCGCCAGCGCCGCGGGGGCCATGACCGTGGAGCAGAATGTGCTGCAGCAGAGCGCGGCGCAGAAGGTGAGGCGAGCCCGGGAGCCGGCGCGGCCGGGCCCCGCTCCTCCTTCCGACGTGCTGTCCTCACCCGCCTCGGCCAGGAACTCCCCGGCCTTCCCCCTCCGCCACTCGGGCCTCGGCTGCCCGGGGCTTGCTTCCCCGCCGCCCGCCGCCTCTGCCCGTCGCCCCTGCCGGTCGCCTTTGGGGGCGTCGCGCCCAGTGCGACGCTGCGTGTGGGAAGTGGTGTGTAGTTAGTGGGTTTCAGTCCATTTCCTTCTTGCCGATTGTTTTCCTGTAGCAGACAGTGCCGGCTGTGTATTGAGAGCGACCCTCACATTCCTACACTCCTCTCTAGGGCTTCTGAATTAAACTTTATTCACTTCCTCCCCCCCCCCTTTTTTTTTTTTTTAAAGAATAACCAGTTGTCATCCTTCCCGCACACAATTTGTATTTCGAAAGTGGGATCATTCCAAGCCTATTATTTTGTAAAAGGGGTCTCCACTAGAATTGAATTGCCTGCCTGGCGGAGCAGGTGTATTTACCAGGTGTACTTTCTGTAGAAGTAGAGAATTTGTTCTTTTTCCTTTTTCTGTTTCCTTTTCTTTCTCTCTGAATATGGAAATTGTCCCTAAGAAAGGAAACCTTTCTGGCCATGTTTATTCCAGGAGTCTTTTGTCCCCTAAGTTTGACCTTATTCCATCCTTCACCCTTTACTCTTGCCTCGGTCACATACTCAAATGGTCACTCACTTAAGTAAAAAAATAAAATCTATGTGAAGCTTCAGGTCTTTTATAGTGAGTGGTGAGAGATGTTTCTTTTATGCGAGATTCTGTTTTCAGAATCTCAAGTGCACTATCATGGCTTGCACCGTATCCTGAAGAGTTGTTGGCTATGACTTTTTTTTTTTTTTTTGGTCATTTTGTGAAAAGCATTTTGGGCGAAAGGAAAACATTGCTTTAGTCGTGTTGGAATTTGGGGGGTAACTAGAGTTTACTGTGAGCAGCTATCAAAGCTGTGTTTGGTTTATCTGGGTGAGTAATTAATGCCCCACCCTGTTGTAGTTTTGACGTAGTTTGTATCCTACCTGTGCTTGATCTCAGAGTAAGGCCTGCAGTCCTAAAGTGGGCTATCTATACACTCACTGTCTGCTAAGTTTTTGCTTTGAGATTATTTTTAGAATTCTATGATAGTACTTGAGGTAATTGAAGATGCTCGAGAATTTTGGAAAGCAAGGATAGTGCATTGTTATTTTAGGCACTTTGGGAAAGTTGTCTTTGGAATTCTTGTGTAAGTTAACTGTTAACTGGTAAATTCAGAAGATTGTTGCAGACTGCAGTTTATTGACAGTGAAATAATTCTAGATTTAATAGTGGGAGTTTAGAACAGTTTATCTCCTAATCCTCCTCTTCTGTTTTGAATACCTTAAACTTTAGTTTTTGATGTTAAGTATGTGATAAAGTGTTAATACTTAGAGCAGGATCTTGTGTTCATATGTATGCTAAGCAGTATTTAATAAGTTTGGTATCATTTTTGTTTATAGTTCTCTTCAGTATTGAATATTAAAGCCTGATTTGTTTGAAATTGGGAAATGTGGCTCCTATTTTTCACATCTTTTAAATTTGAATAATGGCAAGAAGTTTGTGCTTTTTTTTTAGTTGATTTTGACTAAAGCACTTCTTTAGCATAGAATCAGATAATGCAGATCTGCCTGGTTCAGAGGTTTATGCATAAAATTGTAGGGTCTAGAATCAAATTACTGAAAATGGTCTTGGCCATCAAATCCAGTTTCCTAGTTTAATGAGCCCCCTCCTTACACAAAGGGAGTAGTTTTTAATCCAAAATATTACCATTATGATGCTGTTGTTAGTGTGTGTATCAAATCATTTTAGAGATATTGGTAAATTTTTCTTAGAGCAATATTATGCATTTATTTTTATACTTCCATAATGGTATTTATGGTTTTTTTGAAAAGAAACAATGTGTTTGTTTGCTTTTCACATTAATATACTTTTATTTTGTTACTCATATATAAGTATTTAAAAATATTTGTATAGGTGTAAGTACTTTAAACCATCCACTACAAATAAATTGATAGATTTAAATTCACCAAATTAGTAACTAGGAAGGGGACTATACGCTAGTAACTAGGAAGTGACTTTCATACTTTAGAAGAAACAAAAGTGAAACTCTTTGTTTTCACTTAGAAACTTTATGAATTATAAGGAAAACAAGTGTCTAGTGCATATTGCATGACCAAAATTTTAGCCTATTTTCTGCTCCCCTTAAAAAAATTATGTATGTGAATACACATGCATATTAGTTTTATGTATGTGTAGTTCTATTCTGGTGGTTGGAACAGTTTTCTATATTTTCAAGATTCTTTTTTTTTCTTCCAGAAGGATGATTAGTAATTTTTTTTTTTTTTTAAAGCAGCACAACACAAAGCTTTCATAGGTCTTTTGTTCACCTGCAAAGTAGCTTGTCATGGTATAAGGCAAGGGGCTGGCTGTCTTTTCCTCTGATGTGTTCTTTGCTTGATTGCTCAAGTTTGGCCATGGCGGGAGTTATGAGATGTAGTAAAACTGCAGAAAGCTGCTTTTCTGAGGTTTAGGCGATACAGATTAGGTAGAGTTGGTTAAATCCTGTTCATAATTTTGGTCTTGAACAGGTATCTTCAACATTTGTGCTTGATATTTTACTGAAGTGTAGCATCCTTAGATCTCAAAAATTTAATACATACATGGCTTCAGGTCCCAAATGAGGGTTCTTTAGGGCAGTGATAGAAGGCTTCCTCCCAGGGACCAAATTGATTTATAGAGGGAAGTGAGTTGGGTACTGTTACCTTAAATGCATCCTTCTGAGTTGAATAAAATATAAGATTCATAAAGGCAGGTATTTTTCCTATTTTGTTTCACCCTAGAGCTTAGAATGGTTTCTTGCACATAGTAGGTTTCAGTAAATATTTGATAAGTGAAATAATGAGCGAATATTTTCTAAAAGGAATGTAAGTGTAGTAGTTATTTTAGTTTCCTAACTGAATCTCAAGATTTAATTATTGAGAAACAGTGGACTACTGTTGGAATAAAGGCTGTGTAGTGAAAAGACTGAAGGGTGTGGGTTGGGTCTAAATCACCTTTCTCTGACCTTGGGCAAGTCTTTAATTGCCTCTGAATCTTCCCTTAAAGCCTTAAGTTAGTATGATTAGACATGAGCAACTCTTTTAGATCTGAGTGTTTAGTGGAGCTAAGCATGCATTTATTTCTGGACAGGGAGGACAAAAAAATACTAGATGATGGGGCAGAAGGAATTTTATGGATCAGCGGTCAACTTTCACTTAATTACAGTGGGGGTCATGTGGCACGGATGTCACAGACCAACCAATTTAAGAGTTAAAGCAAAACTTGGAAAACAATACAAGCTGGATCCAGGGTAAATTTTTTAGTTAAATTATGTAGTATTTTCTAATTTAGGTATCATTTAAAGCTGTAAAAACACAGTATAGCATTTCAAAGGACAGTGAATGTTATGTAAATCACTGTGAACATTACATAAAAGGGATGTTCTTTGGTACTAAATAGTTGATTATGTTGTTGTTAGCATAAGGCTTGGTTTGGGCAGAGACTGGGATCCAGCTGCTTATTTCCTTATTCCTCCTTCTCACCTAATTTCGATTTGTATACTAACATTGGCTCCAGCTGCCTTAAAGAAGTCTCATCAGTTTTAGTAAATATTCTGTTGATTTTCTTTAATATTCTATGTATATAGTTCATGTCATTTGCAAGTAATTCTCACTCTGACTTATTCCTTGTTAATACTTCTTTTTTTCATTTTTTTATTGCCTTAGCTAAGATTACAGAATACTGCTAGGATTAGTGTTAGTTTCTGTTATGTATTGTTTCATTATGATATGGAGATTTCCTTACAGTCTTAATGTTTTGAAATGTTTTGAAATCAAATTTAGATGTTAATTCTTTATAAAATGCCTTTTTCTTTTTCCTTTTTCAATGACCAATGTGCTAATTTGTGTGTCAAAAATAAACACAAAAATTGTAATAGATAACATATATGGAATATGTTATATATACCTATGTTAAGGAATTGTGCTTAGATTTTTTTAAAACTTTTTATTCATTTAATCTTCCCAAACAAATTATTATTAGGTGAGCACTTTTTTTTTTTTTTCCTGCATGGTGTGGTTGAGGAAACAGTGTTAGAGAAGAACTAAAGGAACATTTCATTGCTGATATGTGTTGGGGGTAGAATTTAAACTCAGGGTCATGAGACTCATGGACTCTTAACCATTATGCTGTATTGCTTTCTGGTAAAATCTCATGTAGTCATGATGCTGCCAAATTCAATATACTAAATTTTAATCTGGAATTTATTTTCTGTATTCTTAAATGAGATTGGTTACATAGGTTGCTTTTGTGCATGTGGGCTGTCAGGGTAAGGTTAGCTCATAAAATCATTAGAAAGCTTTTTAGGTTTTCCTTTGCTTTTGGAATTGTTTAGTATAGAATTAGGTTAAATCATTCAAAATTGGTGGTATTTAGCCATGTTTTATTGTTTAACCTCAGTACTTATTACTTTGAAGATTTGGTGAATATGACTATAGTAGGCCAACCATTTATCTAGAGCAAGTTTTAGATAAGCTTTCCACATTTTGACAATTAACGTTTTAGGTTTTCTACTTCTTCCGGAGTCAATTTTAAAAATGTTTATAGATTTAGATTTGATTTCATTTAGTTGTATATGTATGTATGTATGTCTGTATGTATAGGTCTGATGTTTTCTCTTAAATCTATGTAGATGGATTCCGTTCTTATTCCTGATTGTTTTCAGTAATGTTTGCCAGATGTTTATCTATTTTACTGGTCTTTTCAAAATCCAGTTCTTTGTTTCCTTTATAAGTTTTGTTTATCTTCTAATTTATTAATTTTTGCTTTTGTATTTAGTATTTCCACCTTTCTACTTTCTTTTTGGGTCATTATTGTTGCTCTTTTTGTACGTGAATTCAACATTTAGTGAGTTTCCAATCATGTGTTAATAAGCATTTTGGGCTGTGGGTTTTCATCTGATTTTGTTTGGGATTTGATTTCATTTTTATTTCATTGTTTAAAAGATTTTTTTTCCTGGCATACTTCCTAAGATGTTGCATTTATTAAATTCTTGATTTTTAGTCTCAGTGTACTGTTTAGAAAACATGATTTGTAATAGTTTTAGAAATTAAGATTTTCTTATGACTGTGAGGTTTTAATGAGCATATGGAAAGGATGTGTATTTGAAAGTTGGAGTTCTATATTTATATATTAAATGAACACTTATAATGTGATTTGAATATTTCATGTTTTTTTCCTTGTCTTTTAAATTCTGAGAGATGTGGATGTAATTTTAATGTAGTTTCATCAAATTCTTTTTATTTCTAATGGATTTTTTTGCTTTTGCTAGTCTTTTAGTAGGATTTTGTCATCCATGTATATGGTGGTCACTGATAAAAATAATTATTTTGTCATCTGAGTTTCTATTTATTAGTTTTGTTTTGCCCACTCAGTTTTGATGGATTGATGAAGTTTTCATGTATCACCTCCCCCACCTTGCCTCTTTATATCTGTATCTGTGATTAGTAAATCTCTTTCTCCTTTCTACTCTTAATTTTAAACAAATATGTATCTAAGCATATTTTTCTGATAGTGTCAGAATGGTTTTCTCTCTTTCCATCTGTCCCCAATAAGAAAGACTTTTTAGCATATTTTTATTTACAACATTCCTGATTTTGTTGGGTTAATATGGAATTGTATTCTAAATGATGGCATTTTAGATTTCTTAAGATACACCTTACATCAAAAATATTATTTGTGTTTTGACACGTTAGTAGCCCATTAGTTTTTAAAAATTAGGTATTTAATTTTAACTATATATTTTTCTGGCATATTTAATACTGTTTGATGTTACTCCACTTCTTTTTTGTACATAATTTTTAACTCTCTGTGTAAGCTTGTAAGATTTCCTCTTTGGTTTTAGAATCCGGAAATGTGTGTGTGTGTGTGTGTGTGTATCTTCTTAACGGTTCTGCCTAGGATTTTTGGTCTGAAAACTTTCATGTTCTTCTCAGGAAAAAGATGTATATTTTAAAATTATTGTTTCTACTCTATTCCTTCTCCCCTGCCCTCCTGTAATGATATTATTTGAATATTAGATACCATTCATCTCTCTTATTTGCTACAAATTTTATAATTTCTTTCTTTCCCTTTTTGTCCTGTATGTTAGATAAATTTTTAGTTTGATTGTACAAATTATTATTTTTTTAATGCTAGTTCTAGATGTACTATTTCCATAGGTGGTCATATACTTTTTTGAGGGTTTGTTTTAATAATCTGCATTTTAGTTGTGAAATAAGCAGAATTGAATTAATCATAACTACTGATTTATGATCAGCTGTCCATGAAAATATGTTTTCATTTATTTATGAAATTGCGTATTAACTTTTAATAATACTCATGAATTTTTACTTTTTAATAACAAACACATGAATCGTACTTAAAAGCTATAACTTTGAAAGTAACCTATATCTAACCAAATAGTCTCATTTTCATTTCCATCCCTCTGTTTTCATTTGAGATTGTAATCATCTTGAATCCTATGTTTATCCTCCCTTTGATTTCCTTTTTATTGCAGCTCTATGAATTCTTGAAGGTGTGTATTTTTAATTTTCATTGCTTTAACTTTAAAAACTTTTTTCTACCTTGATAGCTAAAAGATACTCATCTGTCTTTTCTGCTGAGAGTTTTAAAGTTATGTTTGCAACACTTAGACCTTATTCCATCTTCAGTTGCTTTTTGTAACAGGTGTGAGGTGGGGATCCAATTTAATTTTTATTATATATGATTTTTTGTTTTGTTGCTGTTAATTTTACCTCATCGAAAAGTTAATGCTCTCCCCCACTGAACTGACATGCCATTTTTATCTTATACAAAAGTTTTACATGATGCTCTTTTTCCCCTTGTGCTGTCTTTTGTTTCATCATTCATTTGTGAATACCATCCTGTCTTCATTGTTGTAGCTTCGTAATAATCTCTAGCATTGGAAAAGTAAGTTTGCTTTTCTTCTTCCAATGTGTCATGACACTGTTTTCCTTAGAAATGTTAGAATAATCTTACCAAGTCCTCTAAAAAACCCTTGTTTGAGTTTTTTATTAATTCAAGCAACCGTATAGCCCACTTTGGGATCATTAAAATATTTATGATATTGAGTCTTTCTATCCACGAACAGAGTATACTTCTTTTATTTAGGTCTTCTTTAATATCTTTTCAGTTTATAATTTTAACTGTAGAATTTCTATGCATCATTTGTTTTAGATAGTTGGTAATTTCTGATAATAATTATATGGTGCTTTAAAATATTTGTTGTTATTGGTGTGTACACATGCAACTGGCTTTTGTGTATTGATCTTATATCTAGCCATCTTGCTAAACTTTTCTATTTTAATACTTTTCCAGTGATGATTTTGGATTTTCTGTGTAAAAGATTATATCATGAATAAATTATGACAGTTTTATTTATTTCTAATTTTTATGCCTGTAATTTCATTTTTTTCTTACTGTACTAGGTAAGACCTCTAATAAATGTTGATTAGACGTGATGATAATGGATATTATCTTATTACTGATTTCAGAGGACAGTTCCCTACTTTGGTACCTACTGAGTTTTTAAAGTATTTACATGCGTTAATTGTATGAACTTACATGTTATAAAAAGGGTTCTATTTCTAAAGAACTAAAGAATATTGTAGTATTTTAAGTTTTGATGTGTGCATGTACCTTTTTCCTTTGAGTCCTGGTGACTCATGAAAGTTTAACTCCAGGCCCCCCTGGGAATAGGTGGGGAGATAGTTGGTTTGTCAGTTACTTCTCTGTCATCCTGCCTCCTATAAAATCAGACATGGTGAGTGTGGTATCATAGTTTACAATAATCATTAGTGTATAAAATATATGAAAGACCAGATATGGCTTGTGAAAGCCATTTTGGAATGTTACTATGCAATGTGGCTAAGTAGATGAAGTGAAAGTTGAACTTATAAAAACACCGCTTGTGTTTTATTTTGGCAAAACTTGTACTAATTTTGAAGAATATTCTCCTTGTCAGGATTATCTTGTTTTGTACATATGATTGGTAATTTTTGAAAGTTTTTTCCTTTTCTTCCTTCAGTTAACTGTCTTAGTACAATCTATCTGCTTTTTAAAGATTACTTGGTCTTAATATTTAAAAATGTCCAGCAATATTTTCCTTGTCTTTTTAACCTTGTTGATACAGGTTTAGACCAGAGTTTCTTTGGTTTATGGACTATTCATTTCCTGTAGAGCTTGCTAAAACTGTAGAATTCTGTACCTCACGTGAGCTCAGACTTACTGTTTCAAGCCCAAAGGTTGGACTAGTGCATTCTTTTTTTTTTTTTTTTTTTTAATTTTATTTATTTATTTGAGACAGAGAGAATGAGAGACAGACAGCATGAGAGGGAGGAGGGTCAGAGGGAGAAGCAGACTCCCCGCCGAGCAGGGAGCCCGATGCGGGACTCGATCCCGGGACTCCAGGATCATGACCTGAGCCGAAGGCAGTGGCTTAACCAACTGAGCCACCCAGGCGCCCTGGACTAGTGCATTCTTAACAGGAATCCCAAATGATTCTTCTGTACTTAAAGTTTGAGGACCACTAGTTGAAATTAATTAGTATACTTAGAGATTGAGAATGCTTCAGCACTTGTGTAAATTGACTGTAGGGCTCCTTCAGGGGTTGAATTATTACAGTACACCCAATTTAACACAGTGGAGCAGTCTTCGAACATACAGGCTTTCTTCTGTTTCAGGTGTTTCTCTCCATCAGTACACTGATATGCTTTCCTGTTGTAAGGGAAATGCCTCCTGCCTCAGGCTTTCATGGCCAACATCAGTATGGAAACCCAAAGCTTCAGATGCATAGGTGGGACATTTGCCCCCCACCCCCAACCTCAGTAGGGCAGATTTAGTCTTTCTATTAACTGACTCATGATACATCAAGGAGTTGGGAAACAATTGTACATGCTAAGGTTGCAGTGTTCCTGTTTCTCTTCTTTTTGGGTTGTGTAGTGTGTATGAATCATTTCTGAAAGTGTGTGTGTGTGTTTGTGTGTGAACCAAAGCATATGAAAGCTTATGTATACCTTAAAGAAATATAACATTACTACCTTTTCTACCACCCTAGACATAAAATAGAGCATCCTTTTATTCTAGAAATTTCCTTTGTGCCTCACTCAACCTGTCCCTTCCTTCCACATCCCACTAGCTGCTATCTCTACTTTTCCAAGTTAATGTTACTGTGGTATAATTTATAAAAAATAAAATAAAAACACCCATTTTAAAGTATATAATTAGGTAAATTTTATAATTTAAATTTTATAATTAGATAAATTCCAAAAGATACCCTGTGTCACCCTTTCTATTTAGTATCACCACACTCCTATTCCAGGTAAGCATGGATCTGATTTCTATCACTACAGGCCAGTTTTGGTTGTCTTAGGTCTTCACATAAATGGAATCTTAAAATTCCTTTTTTTTTTTTTTTTTTTGCATTTGACTTTTTTTTTCTCAGCAAAATGCTTTTGAGATTGAGCCACATTATTTCATGTGTTAGTAGTTCCTTTTTAGTGCTGAGTAATATTTCATTATATGAATATTACAAACTGTGTAAACATATTTCTGTTGGTGGACTGTTGGGTTTTTTCCAGTTCTTGGCCCTTATAAGTGATATTGTTACATTTACATTTGTAAGTAGGTCTTTGAAGAGACATATTTGCATTTCTCTTGGTCAAACACAGAGGAGTAAAATTGTTATAAAAGATTGCTACATGGTTATTTTACTATCCTACATTACCATCAGCAATGTATGAGAGTTAAAGTTGGTCTACTTTTTTGTCAACACTTGATATTGTTAACTTTTATGTTTTAGCCATTTTAGTGAGCATGTAAGTGGTACTTCATTGTGGTATTGATTTATATTTCTGTAATGACTAGTGGTTTTAAACATTTTTTCATGTGCTTATTGGCCATTTTTGGAGGATTTTTAAACATTGCTTCTCATATACAATTGATCCTTGAACAATGTGGGGGCTGGGACACTGACCCTCCCCTCCCCATGCAGTCAAAAATCTGTATATACCTTTTGACTCTCCCAGAATTTAACACTAATGGCCTGCTATGACTGGAAGCCTTACTTAATACATATTTTGTATGTTATATGTATTCTATATTGCATTCTTACAATAAAGTAAGCTAGAGAAAAGAAAATGTCAGGGTGCCTGGGTGGCTTAGTCGGTTGTCTGCCTTTACCTCAGGTCATGATCCCAGGGTCCTGGGATTGAGCCTTGCATTGGGCTCCCTGCTTAGTGGGGAGCCTGCTTCTCCCTTTCCTCCCACTCCTGCTCTCTGTGGCTATGTCTGTCTCTCTCAAATAAATAAATAAAATCCTTTTTTTAAAAAAAGTAAATGTTATTCAAATCAAAAGGAAGAGAAAATACATTGGCAGTGCTGTAGTGTATTTAATAAAAAGAAGTGTGTAAGTGGACTTGCACAGTTCAAACCTATATTGTTCAAAGGTCAACTGTTTTATCCAGTCTTACATTCTTACAGGACTAGCAATAATAGTAGCTACTTAATTATTCCACACCTGAAAATAGCTAATAAGTTTTTTTTTTTTTTAAGGATTTTATTTATTTCAGGCAGACAGAGACAGCGAGAGAGGGAACACAAGCAGGGGAAGTGGGAGAGGGAGAAGCAGACCTCCCGCTGAACAGGGAGTCCAACGTGGGGCTCGATCCCAGAACCCTGGGATAATGACCTGAGCCGAAGACAGACACTTAATGACTGAGCTACCCAGGTGCCCTGAAAATAGCTAAAAAGTTAAAGATGTTGCTAGAGGTACAACATTCTAGGAGCAAGTACTGATACGCTCATAAAACAAAATGAAACTCCACAATTTGTCCTTCATTTTACTATTTTTTAAAACACCTGTTAAAAAGGCTCAGTGCTGAAGAATGACAGCCCTTTTCAGGGGCGCCTGGGTGGCTCAGTTGGCTAAGTGTCTGACGCTTGGTTTTGGCTCAGGTCATGATCTCAGGATCCTGAGATCAAGCCCCCTGTCAGGCTACCTGCTCAGTGGGGAGTGTGTTTCCCCTCTTTCTCTTCCTTTGCTCTCCCCGCTTGTGCTTGCTGTCTGTCTCTTTCAAATAAATCTTTAAAAAAAAATAGAAAATCCTTTTCTTTATACCTCAAACTAACATTAAATTAATGTCTTTGATAATTAATTGTACACACAAGAGAAATCTTTGTGGTGTATTTTTTGTTCTACAGGGTACAAAGTATTTTAACATTGTAGTTGGTTTGGAAATTTGGAAAGAACTTGGAGGACCAATGGTAGGTGGGCTGAACTCTGGAGAGGTAAGCATTTGGGTCAGAAGGACTTTTCTTACTGTTTTTGGTCCGTGGGAGAACAAGAAAGAAGAGCCTGTTTTGAACTGGAAAAGGAAACAGCTCATACTTGCTGGGTTTTTATTGGTGCTGTTCAGCCTGGAAGTGGGTGAGGTGGAGATTAGCAGTACTAGGCCTGAGGGTAGGATTGGCTGCAGAGCTGAGAGCTAGGTCCTCAGTGAAGCTGGATGTGGGGGAACAGTGTGGAGAGAAGGACCAGGAATGAAGAAGCATTAGCGGCGAAGGTCCATTACTCTGGTAACACTAGTAGAGAACCAGTGGTACACTCCCGTATACACAAGTTGATATGTTAAAATTCATGCCAGAATACATGCACAATCAAATATCTGGTTTCTTTGGGGTGGAGCTACAGAAACAGTTTTGAGCTGGGGTGTGGGGCTTGCTGTGTACCTCCACTGAGGCCTCTGAGCTGGTCTGGGTTTCTCATCAAGAACACCCTTGAAGTCTTCCCATGAGGCCTTAGACAGACTGTGGAGCAGAGCAGGGCTGAGGAAGAGGATTTAAAGGAAACTAGCAGCAGTCCAATGTCTCAGGTTTAAAATTCTCAGTTTTTAAAGAGAAGCAGCAGCTCTCTGCACAGGCCTCCTGTGGTCAGTGGCTACTCTTTGTGCATATTCTGGTCACACCATATGGATTCTCAGAACTGACTTCTGGGCTTCTTCCCCAGTAGGACCAGGACTTCGGATCAGTGATAAGACTGCAGATCTAAGAGAAAACTGACAGTCCGTGTTTCCATTCTTGCTGGTGGCATCAGAGGAAGGGCACCCTTACACCGAGCATGTGGCAGCTCTGGCTGGATAGATAAAAGCAGCATATGAGATGGCTGGGTTCAACTCTTGGTAGGAAGCCTCGATTTCTGGGCATGTGGGAACCAGAGTAGCTTCCTCAGGGCATGGGGTTCTGTGTGAGGAGGTATGCTCCCAGCTCTCTGTGAATATTGATTTTATGTGGTGTTGCCATTGGCTTGCTCTTGGCCATCTTGAGGTTGGAGGTTGGCTCAGGCAAACTCTAGCCTCAAGGTTTGCAGTTTTCTGATGGAAGAGAATGCCTTCTGTGCATTCTAGGCCGTGCCTGTGGTGATCAGGGACCTTCTACCCCGTGTCCTGCTAGAATCGCTGGCGAGCTCATAGAGCTCTCTGGGTTTAATGTACAAAGGGAGGGGGCTGACCAACAGAACCTTTGTTCTTCCTCTTACTTATTTCAGGGGGCTCTCTGTAGAGAAGAGGGAGTGGGGCTGTGGGAGAGTGTGGAGTCAAGCAGGGGGTGTGGTGGGGAGATACTAGGAACCAGCTGCCTCCATGTTTTCCTTCTTGGTCATGTACAAATAATTTGTATGTTGCTATTGAGTTGTAGGAATTTATATATTCTGAAAGTGTCTTTCATTATATGTATATATTTTTTTCTAAATGTGTATGTAGCTTGTCTTTTTATTTTCAAGTCTAAGTATTTTAACATTGATGTTCATTGTCCCGTTTTTTTTTTTTTTCTTTCGTAGTTAGTGCTTTGACCTAATTTTCTTGACCCTTAGTTTGTAAATTTTTTTTCCGGTTTTCTTCTAAAATGTTTTATTAGCATTTACACTTAGGTCTGTGATCTATGTAGACTTTACTTTTGTGTGTGCTCTGAGGTGTAAGAGTCAAGGTTCATATGAAATAAATGAACCTTTGTGTTGTAGTTCATTTATACTTCTGGATACACCAGAAGTGTTCTATTGCTGATAACTTATTCATTTACCTTCTTATGTTTATGGACCATTGAGAATTTTTTTTTTTTTCCTGTGAAATTCTTATGTTTTTTTTTTTTTGGGTTGTTTTTTTCTTTTTTTTTTTTTTTTTTTTTGATTTGAAGGAGTCTGTTACAGTCTAAATACTTTTTTTTCTTCCACTTACGTGTTTTCCAAGTTTCTTTTCCCATTTTCAGGAGGTCTTTTTACTCTCTTTATGGTGCCCTTTCATGAATAGAAGTTTAATTTAGTCTCATTTGTAATTAGTTTCCTTGAACTTCCATACCCGTTTTTTTTTTTTTTTTAAAGATTTTATTTATTGAGAGAGAGAGAGAGAGTGAGAGAGATCACAGAGGGAGAGGTAAAGGGAGAAGCAGATTTGCTGCTGAGCAGGGAACCTGATGCAGGGCTTGATCCTAGGACCCTGAGATCATGCATGACCTGAGCCAAAGGCAGACACTTAACCAACTAAGCCACCCAGGCACCCCCCATACCTTATTTTATAAAGAAATTCTCTTTTATTGGCCTCTACTGTTTTTCTCGTTTTGCTCTAGTATTTAAGTCTTATTCCACTTGAATTTGAATTTTACACATTGTTTGAGTAGGTGGCCAAATTCGCTTTTCCCCTCTGGAAAACCAGCAACTTTATTGAAAAGTTCATCTTTCTCCCCATTAATATTCCACCTGATGACAAGGTTTTTATTCTTGACTTAGGACCTTTTTTTTTTTTTTTTTTTTTTTTTTTAAAGATTTTATTTATTTATTTGAGAGAGAGAGAATGAGAGAGAGCACATGAGAGGGGGGAGGGTCAGAGGGAGAAGCAGACTCCCCGCCAAGCAGGGAGCCCGATGCGGGACTCGATCCAGGGACTCCAGGATCATGACCTGAGCCGAAGGCAGTCGCTTAACCAACTGAGCCACCCAGGCGCCCGACTTAGGACCTTTTTAAAGGAAAACATATCTTTGGGACTCTCAAAGTATTTTTTTATTATAGCTTTAAAGTTTGCATAAATATAACTAGGCATAAATTTATTATGTTCTATTGTATGGCTTTTAATGCACTAAAAGCAAAAACCAACTAATAATCTAGATGTAAGCAAAGCTAGAAAATCAGTAAAATTTAGATTAACAAGGTTAACTTGACAGATGGTAGTGTTTTACAGAAGCTAACTTAAGCACTTGCAACTTCAACCAAGGAGTTTAATATACGTGTATCAGGATATTCTTGTAAGATATTATTATTAAACTTTGGAAGTAGATTTTACTGCTGTTGTCATCCACATTACTTTTGTGACCCTGTTAGTTGATAGCCATTGTCTTAGAGTGGTGTTCTCAGCCTTTTGTGTTGTAAAATCTTCACAGATGTACCTCCATGTTTGATCACACTTTAAAGTA
This sequence comes from Neomonachus schauinslandi, assembly GCF_002201575.2. Taxonomy (NCBI): domain Eukaryota; kingdom Metazoa; phylum Chordata; class Mammalia; order Carnivora; family Phocidae; genus Neomonachus; species Neomonachus schauinslandi. Next base: position 26,971,158 of record NC_058403.1, on the reverse strand, counting down.
TTTTTGTCTTTTTATTTTTTGCTAAAGCTCTGTAAATGTAATTATTGCAGTATCTTTGAAGCAGAATGTTGAACTAAACAGGTTTTGTGATTTAGTATAGAGTGGAGTATACTTCCTGTGAATAAGAGGTAACAATTACAGCTTACTCTTAAGTTAGTGCCCAATAAATATTATTTGTTAGAACCCATGAGTACTTTGCCTTGTGAACATATCTTAGGGCCTGGACAGTCAAGAGGGTGAGATACTGCTGTGCGGTGTGAGAACTGCTTTTGCAGACATCTTGAGATAGTATTATCTACTGGAGTAATAATGTGTTGTAATTATTGCTAGCTGCCTTCAGGGTTGTACTTTCTTGTGGTGAAGGTTTTAAACCTATTCGGGTGTGCTGCCAAAAATATTTAGTATTTGAATGCATATTACAGACACAAAAATGTTAAGAATTATTGGGTAAAAGACAGCATATAGGCCCAGCTAGCTATTGGGCAAGATTTCTTTGAGTATGTGAGTTTTTGCTGTGTGAACCGTCAGTACATGTATTTAAACTGTTCACATTTGGGCTATGTTGTACAGTAAAATTTGGCTGCTAATACAATACAGTGTACTTGTTAACTGGGGGGATTTTCGAAGGTTTAGTCTTTGATTTTCTGCTTTCTTTGTAAGGTGTCTTTGAGAGATCATGTATTTTCTCACTCTTATATGTTCATTACTACTAAGTTTGTATATTCAAAATTAATTAAATGTTACACCCTTACATAAACTCTAGTTTCAGGTTTTCAGTTGCCTTTGTACATTTCTGCTTAGATACTCCGTCATCTCATTATCATGTCCATGCATTCAATTATTATTTCTTTGTTTTAAGCAGATTGAGAAGGAAGTAATACACAGAAAGCTTATAGTTTGGTGATGGTGGAGCCAGAAATGCATATATGATATTTGAAGTTAAATGAAGTATTTATAAGATGTATTGGTAGGAGGAAGAAGAGAATCTAAGAAGAATGGGAAAGGCTTTTGTCAAGGAGGGAGTGGTTGAAATGAAAGGAAGACTACTAGGTAGATTGACAGTATCATTCTAGGCAGGGAAGTCCATTAGCAAGGGAAAACAGAAAAATTTGGTGCTTTCTGTTATCTACCAGTAGCTTCATGTGGCTAGATAGGGTATAATAAAAAATAAATATTTAGTCTTTTCCCCTGGTTCCTGCCACAGAGCCTCTAGGATCCTTGGAATTTACTGTCTTTTGTATACTAATGAGTTAACTCCCATTTGGGAGACTAGGCAGCTTCAGGTGTTGGTTGTAAAACCAACCTCAGAAAACCAGCCACTTGTGATTAGAGGATTAGAATTTTCAGCCCACTCCCCAATCCACTGGCCAGGAGAGGGGCTGGAGATTTTCAGTCACCAATGGCCAATGATTTAGTCAATCATACCTATGTATTGAAATCTCTAGTGCCTTCCATACTTTTAATAAGTGCTCAGTTAAAAAAAGAAGTGCTCATTTAATGGTAGTTCTAGGCTAGAACTTAACTATGGTTAATTTTTCCCTTATTGATTTTGAGACTTACTCCCTTAAAAATACAGAATTACATCATTAATATATTGTTAGAATATAAAAATTGCTTTTAAGGAAGTTGTATTAATAAGGGTCCAATTAGGACACAGAAACCACACAGTAATTTGAATAGGGAAAGTTTAATACAAGGAAGTATTGACCAGTAACATATGATTGACTACAAAAATGTAAAGAGAACTCTAAAGAATAATGGAAGGAGTACATTTGGGAGAGGTCTGCCCTCCGACTGAGTTTCAATTCTTGCTGTAGATTTTGTGACTGAAGCCCACTGGATGGGGGACATGTTTGCTGAGGTGCTGAAGACCAGGACATTTCTGCAAATAGCTTTGTGGGTCTGAGAAAGAAAGTCTTTTAGAGCATATGCTTTATTAAACATAGCACTATGTCTAAATGATTGGAGTTCCTACTAGTCAGTAGGGTGTATTATGTATGTAATTAGTATGACCAAAAACTATATTTGATTTAACAAAGGAATTAATTGTGACACATATAGCTGTGAGGAATTATATAGTGTTCTAGTTTGAGAGTTCTATGTAGAGCGTATTTATTTTGTTTTATTAGTATAAGGGATTTTTTTTTTTGGACTGCAAGTTTATTGTGAAAATTTAAGTGTAGAAACTAGTGATAACATGAATATATATTTTATTTAAACTTCAGATCTTATAGTTCAAAGATAGGATTTGAGTCACAAAACTTTTGTTTACCCAAATGTTTTCTAGAATATAGGTACCCTAATTTAAAAACATTGGGATAGTTGGGGTTTTGGAATGCATGTTCCCATAGAAACCATATTTCATGGTGTTGGGTTCTTATTTGGCCTGGAAATGTATTTAACTCTGTATGAACTTAGATTATAGTGCTGTATAACAATATTTTTGGGGATAAGTGCATTTAGAATTTCTGTTTATGATGCATTTCTGTTATCTGCCAGTTAGTAAGGATGGGGGCATCTGTTAAGGGCATGGGCAGCTGTTTGGTTGAAGAGTTGGGGTGGCAGGTAAGAATATGGACTGAGGTGAAGACTAATGGAAAAAACCAACTGTATCGATTGCTCTTAGCTACCTATCTCATTATTTTACTTCTTCCTCTTTTTTTTTTTTTAATTTTATTACACGAGTGCTTAAGAGTGTTTATGGCCCTGAGATTCTGTAAAATGATAGGGAAAATATTTCTAAATTCAGAATTTCTGGAATATTTAAGCCTAAATGTAAATAGTGAAGAATGAAAATGCATGCCTTCAGATTTATACACCCATACAGGTATATGATTAATTTTTTGTAATGCCAAAGTGCTGTTAACCCAAAAAGATTGAGATAAGCCTTGACTCTGTGATGCTAGAAAATAACAGGATTACCCCAACCATTATGGAGTTACTGTCTAGATTATTTGCAGTTGAAAATTTCAACAATATTTTACTGTACACTCTAGATAGACTGTAAGAGGGTGTGAAAAGTTTGTTTAGTAAGTGGACCTGATTTATGTATGCTTCTTGTTCTATCTCCAATAATCAGTATGTTCTTTCCTTTGGATGAGTTCAAGGCCCATGATCTGACTTACTCCCAATTTATTTCTGCAAACTTTGCTATAGTCATTTATTCAGTCAGTATTTATTGAATGCCTACCACATGCCTGACACTGTACTAGTTACCAGGAACACATTGATTAGCAGAATATTCTGTGCTCTCTTGAGATTTAGAGTCTGATGATTAACCATGGTATATTATTATAATCTGTCACGGTCACGAGACCCTCCAACCTTAATAGAAGGCAAGTGGTACGTAAATTTGGGTTGGTAGATAAGGATAAAGACAATGTGGAATAGATGGTATCTTTTGAAATCAGTGCGGTTCTAGCACAGAACTTCTCCCATAGATTATTGAAAGAGCCTAGTGTGTGTTAGAAGGTTTTTCCCAGTGTCCTCAATCTATTGAAGTACATTTTGTTTTGGCTTATATAGCTGGATAGAGGCAGAGGCAGGTTTGGGACTCCCAAAGAAGCCCCATGAAGGACAGATTTATGTATTTGGAATTATCTGTCTAGGAAGTTTGGGGATATCTTGTTATTGGAAGAGGTAACGTGAACTAGGGCAGCTTAGTGTTATCAGGTAGATCCAGAAGGTATTTGCAAAAGTAGATGTATGTATGGTTGTGTGCCTTAAAGGCAGGAGTATGATTAATCCTTTCATTGATAGGTGACTGAAATACCACATGGTGCCTAGCAATGCTTTAGTGAATTTGATCCTGAAGTTTAAGAATGCCTTGGAATTTTCTATCAAATTAGGATTTATTTCCTCTTTTTCTTAAAAAACTTGAAAGTGTTTTTAGAGTCCATTTTAGGAGTTGCCTTTTTTTTTTTTTCCTGAAGATGGAAACCTTTGTCTTTCTTTTGCTCTTAACCAAGTTTTATATATATTTGGAAATTCAGGAGCCATTGACTGACTTACAAGTCATTCGCCCCTTAATGTAGAAAGCTTTCCTGCCGTTTAGTCAGTGGTGCTCCACTTTTTTTTTGTGCCATTATTTAAGTATTTTACATGAAGATAGTATTGGATTTTTGCACTGAGTTTTCATTTTTCACTGAATCTTTAATCTCCAAAATCAGATACAGAGAAAATATGGAAAGGGTATGGGCCATGGAATTTGAAAAACCTGTTTTCATTCCTGTCTCTGTACTTAATAATCTCTTGAAGCCTTGTTAGCCATGAAATGAGAGTAACTTTTTGGAGGGGGTGTGTGTGTGTGCACGCATGTGTGCATGTATACTGATATTGAGTGAGATTATAAACTGGAAGCACTTAAAACACTTGGCATACAGCAAGAACATAATAAATGCTTACCTTCTTTCTTTGGTCTAAGCCAGTGATTCCTCTTTTTGCATTCTCAAGAAGTTATACCAGTGTTAAATATGCTGTATATTTACTGAAACATTTAAAACAAACCCAACATTAGGTAGGGTCAACTGGGGAGGGAAAGAATTTCTGTAGAACTCTCTGATTCTTAATTTATATTGGAATTACTGATGCTTCCTTTTCCCAAAGTGTGTATAGTACTGTATTTTGCACATAGTGCGCACTTAAAGCTGTAATCATGTGATAAAAATAACACTGAGGAAGGAATCTGAAGGCCTGCATGAAGTCTTGGCTTGTTAGCTTATTGATTTCTGTGGTGTTTGCAGCTGCTGAATTTCTTTGAACATTGTGTCTTGTCTTTCTTGGTCCAGCAGTGTGAACAGATTGCATCCTCCTCCTTATACTTTAGTATATAAATTCATACAAAAAAGACCTCAGAGCTCATAAAAGGAGCTCTAGAGAGGGAAGTGGGTTGGATCCATCTTGGATCCAAAGTTGCTAGTCCAGGAGGAGAGAACCCATATGCAGGACATTTTTAGTTGAGCAGGGTATATGCAGATCAGAAATGTGATAAATAGAAAGGTGCAAACCTTGAAAGAAAGACGAGGGTCTTAATTACAACAGAAATAGCAACAACAAAAACATATAATTGTAGGAAATGAAGGTGCAGGTTTTCAAAGACAGGAAAAGCACAGCTGGAAGATGCCAGTAACAAAGGAGAAAACTACAAATGAGGTGGCTTCTGTGCCATAAACTTAGAATTTTTCTCATAAGCTCACCTCTTCTGATCTCTCATTTCTTGGTAACTAAACCAAGAAATTTTTTTCACCTTTTCTCCTTCCCACTCAGCCTTCTTCTCCACCCCAGTCATTTTCTCCTCCTTATTTCATTTTCTGTCAAAATTCATGAGATCATGAACTATGCTAGAGATACGCCTGGATTATTTTTTTTCTAAGATATTTAGTTGACTTTATTGTGAAAGATAAAATGTCAAGTTATAGCTACAAACTATAAAATTTCAAAGACGTTGTTTCTCTTTAATAAAATACTAAGTATTTTAGTAAAATCTAAATAATTTTAAATTTAAAAAATGCACTATCAGTCAACTCTGACAATAACAGGCTACTCCAAAAATTAGTGGTGTACCAAAATACTGTCATCATGTTCACAGATTTTTCAGGTTGGTTGGGGTGGCTCTGCTCCATGGGTGCCTCCTTTTTCTGGGGCAAGTGGGCTACCCAGGGCCATGTTCTCCTTAAGGAAGTTACAGAAGTTCAGGAGGGAAGCCCAGTCATGCAAATACATTTCATATCTGCATGACTGTCTTTAATATGTCATTTGTGAAAGCATGTCACATGGCCAAGTTCATCATCAATGCAGAAAGGAAACTCTCTAGTGGGAGGGAGTTAAAAGTGGCAAAAGGTATGGATACAGAGATGAGAGAATTGCGAGTCTAACACAGGCTCTTGTAATCTTTTCTGAGCTTTATATTTGTGTTTACATTTTACCTTGTAGTCATTAATGTGTATACTATTTTGTGTTCCATCACTTTAGCTTAATATGATTTTGTGAAGATAATTTCTATATAGGTTATATATTTGGTATTTAAAAATATGCAGTTGTTTGCTTGACTCAGACTGTGCCTCTAAGTCCATCTGTATAAAAATCATCTAAGATACTTATTAAAAATGCAGATCCCTTAGCCTTCAACCCTGACCCTGCTGGAATCACAGTTTCTGGGGCTGGGGCCTGAGAATCTTGATTATTATCAAACTCATCAGGTCATTCTTCTGCACATTAAAGTTTAGAACCACTTCCTTAGTGGGAGGACATTTGTATTGTTTCCATTTTTCCAACTTTATAAATAATAGCTGGTAACATTTGTATAAATGACTGATTTGGGGGAGGTATTCAGTAGTCTTTCCCTGATCCATGACCAGGTAATTTGCAGTTGAGGGAAATAATGCTCTGTGTAAAGAATGGAGTTTGGAGTGCTGGTGGTGGTGAGATTACAGAGAGGTGTATAAAATCTAAGTTTTTTATGTTAAGTAAAATGAGACCTTAGATAAGAAGAATTTCTGTAAAATTTTTCTACATCTTTAATATTATGATGTTTGGTATTGAGTAACTTAGTCATGGTTCCATTGCTGTTATCAGTACTATTTTAAATGAACAAAGGAAAGTTGACAGGTTTAAAGAATTCTTTTTTCACCTCTGTAAGTTTGACAGTTTGATTTTTTTTACTTAGCTATTTTATTCTTCCTGGCATTTTAATGACCTTGTTTATATACACTATTATTTTTATTTTGTTAGATAGTCTTGGTTATTTCAGCTCTTTAATAAGGTTATTGGAAATGAAAAATCATTGATGGTGTGGTGTATACTGCCCATGGTTATCTAATACACATTCTTTGCTTTTCCTCACAAACAGAACCTTGATTTCATTTTCAAAGTGGCTTTTTGCCTAGCTGAAAAATATGTTTTCCAGCCTTCTTTGCAACTATGAGTGGCCATGCAATTTTGTTCTGCTCAATGAAGCTTTAAGTGGAAGTCACTAGATGGGTCTTCTTAAAGAAGTCAGAATGTTTTGGCTTATGCCCTTTGTCTTGTGCCCTTCCTTTTATTCTACCTAGAACTTGGACGGGATACTTGAGGACGAGACATGGAGTGACAGACGTTTGATGAATGTCACATATAGGAGTGTTCAGTGGGAAGACAGAAGGAGCTTTAGATTTTTTTTAACATGTGGGAGGCCTTATCAGATCTGGATTGCCTACCTTCACTCTAATTATATTAGAAAAAACAGACACTGCAGTATGTTGAAGCTACTATTTAGATGGGACTCTGTTACATGTAGTTGAATATAATTTCTAACTTATACATGTGGTTTCTATAGAAGATACTTAGACGTACGTTATCTCAAACCTGATTTTCAAATGCTTTTTATTTTTTCATTTCATTTTGTAATTTGTTTAGGACCCTTCAACTCTGAAGGTATATATATATTATGCATATTTAAATTGTCAAGTACAATTTGAAATGCACATTTTACAATTATAACATTAACAAATCAGTATACAGAATATTTTAAAACCTTATTTTGAAGTTTGAAATAATTTTAAATTTAAAGTTGCAAGATAGTACAAAGAACTACAACTTTTTTTTTTTTTGAACTATTTCAGAGTAAATTGCAGACATCATGCCCCTTTAAAACTTAAATACTTCAGGGTGTATTTCCTAAGAAAAAAGATATTTTCTTACATAACTATAGTGCCATTATCAAATTCAGGAATTCAATATTAACAAAATATTATTACTAAACAGTTCATATTCATATTTCTCCAGTTGTCCCAGTAATGTCCTGTATAGCATTTAGTGTTAGATGCCGCATTACATTTGATTATCAGGCCTTTTTTGTCCCCTTTAATCTGGAAACTCTTTGTCTTTTATGATATAAACATTTTAAAGATGACAGTAATTACTTTGTAAAATGTCCCTCAGTTTGGATTTGTCTGATGCTTCTGCAAGTTTAGATTCAGGTTATGCATTTTGGGCAGGAATACCATAGGTGATACTGTCGTCTTGTTATATCCTACAACATCAGGTGGCATATACTGTCATTTTATCCCATTATTGGTAATATTAAATTTGATTACTTGATTGAGGTGGTACTTGTCATGTTTCTTCATTATAAAGTTATATTCTTTCTCCCTTTATAATTTGCAGGAATAGAGTTTGAAACTATGTAACTATCCTGTTTTTCATCAAACTTTTACCCCGTAGTTTTATCATCTGTTGATGATTCTTGACTGATTTATTACTGAGATGAATGTAAAACATTTTCGAGAAAAATTTCAGCAGATCCTTTTATTCTAGTGATGACTTCCATTTCATTTCCATTGATCTTTCTTTATTTCATGGTGCTGTCTTACAGTTTTGGGGAACTTGTTTAAAGAAATACAGAGATGTAGGAAGGAACATGGTTTTGTTTTTGTTTTTGTTTTTTTTAAGATTTTATTTATTTATTTGACAGAGAGAGACACAGTGAGAGAGGGAACACAAGCAGGGGGAAAGGGAGATGGAGAAGCAGGCTTCCCGCCCAGCAGGGAGCCCGATGTGGGGCTCGATCCCAGGAGGAACATGTTTCTTAATTAGGGATGTTCAGGGCATCGTTTGATAGTGGAATCCCATCCCTTTTTCTCTCCAACAGAGTATAATAGATCATAAAGACCAACAGATCTGAAGCAAATGAGGGCAAGTGATTAATTCTGTTTGGGATCTTTTATGACAGATTAGAGAATGAGATGATCTTCTTTTTCCTCAAATAGATCTTAGGATCCCCATGATGTAATATACGTATCTAGTGCATGGCCTGTCCTTTGGCCTGTCTTTTTCGGACATCCTAGGTGAATGGATGCTGGCTGACCCTCGGGGCAGCGGGGAGATGCTAGAGCTGCGAGGATTTCATTCAGTAGCCTCAGCCTCTAGTGAAAGTAGCCCAGTGGATAAAACTGTTTTCCCTAATTCTTCTTAGCCTTAACCATTGTGCATATCACTGCTTTTCTTGTGGGGAGGAATAAATTAGGCAGTGAATAGGCCAGAAACTGGTTAATTCAGTAAGACTCCTTGGGAAGTGATGTAGAAGTTCCCTTTTGGAAACAAGAGAATGGAGTAAGGGCTCCCCACAGCATGGTTTCTTCCTAAAATAGTGAAATTTGTTAAGTCTTTGTCAAGTCCTATATTTTTTCTTCTCTGTACTAGTTTGTGTTTTCTTTTTTTTTTTAAACCCAAAGGTCATTTATTTTCTTATTATTCTTATATATTTTCAGATTTTAAAGTGTAATGATTTCGGTTTTTCTCCTCTAGCACCAGCAGACGTTTTTGAATCAGCTGAGAGAAATCACTGGGATTAATGATGCCCAGATACTACAGCAAGCCTTGAAGGTATGGCCTCTGTTTCATGGCATACAGTTTAAGCTGCGCCCTCATCTCTACTGCCTACCATGTTTGAAAGGTTTTTAGTTACATTTTGTGGTGTAGTAATAGAGATATAGGAAAGAACTTTTATAATGTAAGAGCCTTACTTAGGGTGTAATTTTGAGCATGTTAGTTTTCAGTAGCCTAATGTTCCAGGATACCTTGGAGTGACAGATAATTTTCTCCATATGGAACACTTTCATGCAAAATGGAAGGATATGAATCCAAATGCGATGGCTGATTGTACTCAAGAGCTATGATGTTAGAGTTTAAATGGGGGTAGAGAGTAGGGTGGGGTAGAGAAATACAGGGAGGGAAAAGAGGAGAGAGAAAATTATTAGAGGATAAGAAGCTTACATTTTTTCCTTTCAAGGAGAAATAAAACTTGGCTAACATTTAACTAATTGCACCTTACGAACATTCAATAGCAAGCTGGTTAGTATATGCAGTAAATAAAATGCATCATTTTGGTTGCATCTTGTGTTGTTCCCTCATTTTCACATGGAGAAACTCAGATGAATCAAATCACATGGATATGCCCACTGAAAAAGAGCAAGAGAATAAAAGATGTTTAAGAACTAGAACTGCAGGGGCACCTGGGTGGCTCAGTCAATTACACCTCCAACTCTTGATTTCAGCTCAGGTCATGATCTCAGGGTCCTGAGATCCAGCCCTGCCTTGGGCTCATTGCTGTTTGAGATTCTCTCCGCATATAATAATAATAAACTGAATGCAACAGGGATTTACACAACTTGGAGACAAGTTGGGGAGCCTGTTTGAGATTCTCTCTCTCCCTCTCCCCCAACTCCGCCTTGCTCTCTCTCTTATAAATAGGATATAAATAAATCTTAAAAAAAAAGAACTAGAACTGCATTTTAAAGTTATTTCTATACTGCTACTAAAGGCTAACAGCAATATAGTATTTTTGCTGTTGTAAGGCATACATACAACTTCAGTCCTTTGGAACTTACTCCATGAGACGAGTTTAATTATGTAATTTTTGATTCCGAGCCAGAAGTTCTTCATTTGTTTCTAGAAATAATCTTATCTTTTAGATGACTGTAATCATGATAATAATCACTGGCGGTTATTAAGCTCCTGTAGTACTAGGTGCTATTCTAAGTATTTTATGTGGCTAACACCCTCCTGGTAACTCTACTGAGGAAGGTGTGGTATGTGGGTGAGCTGGAAGAGAAACCGAGCAGCCTGGTCCTGGGGTGGCACACTTAATTTCCACCTTTACTGCAATCTTTGCTTCATTTTTTTTTTCTATCAGGAAAGTGATGAAACAGTGCTGTTTAGAGCATTAATGCAGGGTTTATGAAGCAACTCTAAGTATTTGGAGAGGAAGCAAAAATGTCAGACCTCAATTTTTATGATTATGGCATTTAGATGATTGCTAGTCCTTTTCTTATTCTGATAAGTATGACTCAGTCACTCCATGTCTGTTTTCAGAAAGTGCCTTTACCATTCTATATCTCTGAGTGTGAGGCTATACCCATTACCTTGTCAGGGCAAGTTTGGGGAATTCACTTTTCTTTTTTTTTAACTTGGGAAACATGTAAAATATGTTTAATTAAATGAACGTAAAGAGTTAATCAAATGAACTGTTGTCCACATTTTCTTTGAGTTAAGTTGTATGCTATAGTTTTTTGTTTGTTTTTTTTTTAACTTTGGTTTCATTTACCAGTAGTTGGTGGGGGGGGGGGCGGTCAGTGTACTTAAACCTTAATCATTACCCAGTATAAATTTGTAAGGTGTTTAATAATGAGTTCACTTTCTCAGTAACGTACTGACAAGGAACATACTTTTGAGAAACACCATGTCATTGATAGATTTCAGTAGTTTTATTTTAAGAATCTATTTTTAGCCCTCCAAAGTAAGTGGTCTGTCTCCAAGTTGTGTAAATCCCTGTTGCATTCAGTTTATTATTATTATATGAGGTACTATATAAAAAGCATTTGGCACATTTCTTGGCCCATAGTGAGTGTTCGATAAATGTAGCCATTGTTATTGCGCATTACTTTACAGCTGTTTTACTTATCCAGCTAGAGATTATATTATACCCATATTTCTGGTGAGTCATTTAAGAGTCTTCTAATGGTTGTGATATAAAGTTTAAAGCAGTGGTGCTTTTCCAACTGCACTCTTACTTTTTTCTCTCTTCCCTGGCTAACTATAATTGGAGTTGGGGTGGGTTGGGGACCTCATTCTTCCAGTTGCTCAGGTTTCAAATCTTGGAATCATCCTGATCTTTCTCCTTCTGTCACCTCTCACATTTAATGTGATGTTGGACTCTCTGCCTTAGCCCTTTCCTATAGTCTATTCTCAACACACAGCCAGAGTGATCTTTTAAAAATATAAGTCATACCATGTCATTTCTGTCCAAAATCCTCCACTGGCTTCCTTTTACAGTCTCTGTGTATGCTAAAGTGCATGAGGCCTGCATAGTCTTAGGTGTTCTGGCCTTCTGTTACAAAGATCACTTCATTATTAATATCTGGGCTTCCTAATGTTGTTTCAATTAGCTGTCCTGGAACTGTTATATTTATTACTAACTCTACAGAGACTAGAGAGAGAGAACTGGTCATGTCTCTTCTCATTATTTTGCTGTTATAAAAATTCTTGGTTTTCTATCATCTGCTTTCTTCTAAATTAACTTCAGAATAATTTTGTCCAGATATGCTTTTGATGAGAACTATGTTAAATTTATATACTTAATTTGGGTAGGATTGTCATCTTGATAGGATTGAGTATTTCTGTCTGGTTCTGTGTGTCTCTCTGTACTATCAAGCTTCAGAATGTTTTGCTGTTTTCTGCCTACAAGTCTGACATTTGCTTAAGTTTGCCTCTAGGTATGCATTCAGAATCCATATTAAAGTTTATATTTCTTCTTTGCAGAAGTACTGTTTTAAATATTCATTCTCATCCTTTTGTATGGCAAGTTCCAAAAAACATTTTTTAGTTTATTTGTTTAGAAGTTTGTGATTGACTTTTGTTAAGGAGAAGTGAAGGTAATGGGAAACTAAGAAATTATAGAATTGATTCTTATATTAGTAGTCTTAATAGAAAAAGGAATTACTATTAATAGAATATACTTTGTTTATGATGAGTTTGTAAAATTAGGATCACATAGAATGATTTCAAATCTAAAAGTGATTTTTGCTATTAAGTATTAGTTGCTGTGGAGAAACTTAAATAAATCATGTGAGAATGTATGGAGTTATTCCAAAATGTTTGATGTTCCATTCTTGATATTTGAAGGATAGTAATGGAAACTTGGAATTAGCGGTGGCTTTCCTTACTGCAAAGAATGCCAAGACCCCTCAGCAGGAGGAGACAACTTACTACCAAACATCACTTCCTGGCAATGATAGATACATCAGTGTGGGAAGCCAAGCAGACACAAGTAAGTTTACTTCTCTTTCTTAATATTTTAGTAAGAATGTAATGAAAAACTTCCCTTGGGAATATGTTTTGTTTAAGCAGAGGTGAAGGACAAAGAACCACTTTACTTTAACCTTGGTTCAAGGTGTAGTTGAAAAGAGTATATGTTTTTATTTAGTGCATTATTATTTTCTCCAGTTCAAGCGTAAAAGATTGTATTTGAGTTATGTAGCCTTTCATAGAGTATTCCATTTAGTATTCATTGTTTTGAGATATAGAACAGCAATAGGTGTTACTCATGAAAGAAACAAACATTTCCAGGATTTTATATGGGCACAAACATTTGTTTTATGGATTTTAAGTGTTGGTAGAGGCCTTAGTATTATTTTTGAAGGTAAGCTATTGTTTCTAACTACTGATAGGTTTACCACTTAATAGAATGTCCCTTCCCTCAACCCTCGCCCCTCACCAAAATGAAGATTTTAGAAAAAAGTTTGTTACCATGTAACAAAATAAACACACAAACATACACAGACATATACACACACACACACACATATATATATATGGAAAGTTTTATGTGGGATTCTACTTTTTCTTTATAATGTGAATAGTTCTGCTTATGTGTAGCACTGAATTTTTCAAAATATGTTTAGTTACCTCTATCTTATTATGATATAATGACTGCACTATATAAAATGTATTTATTTTATAAAAGGTATTTATTTTTATGCATTTTGTATTTGAGAAATTTGATTACTAACTTGTATTTGAAGAGAATTTCTGAAACTTTTTTTTTTTAAAGATTTTATTTTTAAGTAATCTCTATACCCAGGATGGGGTTTGAACTCACAACCGCCAGATCAGGAGTTGCCTGCTCTGCTGACTGAGTCAGCCAGGCACCCCTCTGATTTTGTTTATAGACTTCCTCAGAGTTAAAAAACAACTAGCAAGAACACATTCACATGGTTGTTTATAACTGTTGTCAGTAAAGATTATTTTAATAGTTGTTGATAAAATATTTTAATTTCAAATTTTCAGGATAATCTTAATATTTTTGTTCACAAACGATCTTATGTGCCAAAAGCTGAAATACTCCTACCTCATATAGGTAATAGGTGATGGAAGAAGTTTTGTATATGTGAGACAGACCTAATTGTTTATGTCTACGTTCAAGGCAAACTGTGTTTTGGACCCTATCTACATCTCTAACTTCATTTTCTCCTGTTTTTCTCTTTTTACTTTATAAAACCGTGATAATTCAGGATGGCTTGGAGTTCTTATCCACCCAGTGCTATTTAATTTCTTTGGTCTTTACACTCGCTGTGCCTTCTGTCTGGAATCCCCTCTAGCCTTTACCCCCAGCTTAATTACCTCTGGTGTTGTAAGACTTAGGTCAGGAGCTTCTGGCTTTAGAATATTTCTCCTGGCTTCTAGGTTGGAGCAAGTGCTTCTGTAGCACCCAGAGTGTACTTGGGTCTTCATGAATACTGTGTTATTTTGAAATTATTTGCTTGTGCCTTTCTTTCTCACCAAACAGGAGGCTTAACAGGACAAAAGACCATTGATGTGCCTATCATCACGCTAGAATAGTTTGCATAGTTTCTCAAAAAGTGTTCATTGAATTATTTTTGATAATATATATAAAAAAGCTGTTTCAGAACCAATGAAAAAGGATGAGGTTGAGAAACTTGTTGAAAGAAGTTAGAAAAAAGAGAAGTAGTATAAATAGTGGAGGAACTAGTGTGTGAGAATAACATCTGTCTTTCAAGGTTCCGAGACTTGGGGGAAAATGAAATTAGGTAGAGAAAGGAAAAAAGGTTTTCGACTGAAGGCAACTCGTTAAAGTGAAGGAAACAGGAAATTGACTAAACATGGTTTAGTGGAAACATTGTTCTAGTGGAAAGGATGACAAGATTTTAGACTGATAGATGTGAATTCTTAATATAGATGGTAGACTTTGTGACATGAGGTAGTATATTATAGGTAGGTAGGGAATTAGGATTTATAAGACTTTCCTAAATAAAAGAAGATGTTATTTGCTCTGTAAAATCAGCAAGTATTATTTAAGCCACATGTTAACACCTGTTCAAGACTTTTGACAAGGAATAATGAAAATGTTGTGGACAAAAGAGATTGAATAGATGCTCTTAGGGAGAAGGCAAACCTGATTTCAGAAGGCGTGTGTCCCATTGAATGATAATTAAAAATTGTGTGTGTGTGTGTTTGTGTATGTAGCTCTTGGAAAATATTCATTAAGTAATTTTTTTAATAAGATTTATTTATTTGAGAGAGAGAGAGATTGCGTGCCCGTGCATATGCAGGGGGGAGGGGCAGAGGCAGAGGGAGAGACAGTCCCAAGCGGACTCCACATTGAGCATCGAGCCTAATATGGGGCTCGATCTCACGAGATCACACGATCACGACCTGAGCTGAAACCAAGAGTCGGTCACTCAACCAACTGAGCCACCCAGGTGCCCCTCATTAAGTAATTTTATATTTCACTTTAAAGAAATGGTAGAGAAATGGAGTTTCTGGTTTCATTACAACTGATTATCATATTGAGCAAATTGTGTGCTGTTGTGGTTTCTTTATCAATAAAATGTGCTATCCTTCTCACCAAGGTGCTAATTTATAATTAGTAATTCAATAAGTTGGATAGTGTGTCCATAAAGTTGTTTGCAGATTAATGAGAAAAACCCTTGTAAAAATAAAATGTGGTGATTGTATTATAACAGTATCAAAAGGCGAAAAAAATCTGATGAGGTAACTTTCTTTTCCATTTAACAAATTTGTACCATACTTCATAAAGTTCTAAGAAGTACAGTTGCCTTTAGGAAATAGATTCGGCATTTAAATTTGTCAGTGTCACAGTAGTGTCACATGGTGTAAAAGTGAGAAAGTAAGGAGATGTCATGCATTCAACAGATTTTTTAAATTACTATGCTGTTAGTCCTGAGAAGAAATGACGTCTTGTGTCTATTTTTACTTCTTGGAAGGAGTGGTAAAACATGTGAGAAGGAAAGGTAGGAAATAATTACAAATATATATTCAAACACAGGCCTCTATTGAGAAAACTGGGTAAGTGCTACAGGAGTCTGGTATATTGGAGCGATCAGAGTGTGAGGAAGTTCTCAAGCGATTGTTCTAGACATTTAGAACAATATAAAAATCCTTTTCGAGCATTTTCTGTTTTATATGAAATATGTTGTTATTTGAAAGTTGACCATACTGTAACTTAATTTTTTCAAATATGGCATGTTAATTTTTTAAAATTTTTTTATTCCTTCTTTTCTAAGTATTAAGTCTCTTAGAACCAGGGCTAAAACATAAAGCCTTGCTAACTTTAAGTGAGCCATCTATTGGTTAGGGTGCTGACAAAAAACATTGGTATTTTGAAATAAAAATCTCTAATGCTAAATACATAAGATTCCTTGTTGCTATAAGCTCCTTTAGAAGGAATAAAGTACACCTTTTTTTAATGACTAGAAAAGATTAGCTTTTAAAGTAATATCCTATAGAAGTCACATTTGGGGCTTGTGGGGAAGTTTTCTGTTATTCGTAACTCTGTATATCAGAAGATAAAATTATCACTTTAAAGATTTAACACATATTTGTGAACCTTCATTTAATATTGAAGAAGTAATTACATTTGCAGTAGTTAGTAGGACTATGATTGTCCTTTCTATCTTTCATTTTTGAGAGAAAAAGAAAACATTTCAAGGGAAGCTTATACTCTGCATAATAAGGAATTAAGTAGTAATGTACTTGGTGTCTTTTTATTGCATTTGTAATTTTCCATACTCTACTGAATTCTGAGGAAAGACCCAAAACATTTGTAAGTAATATCAGCTAAAATTTTAGGCATCTTTTTTCACTCCTTAGATCTCTTGTCCAGATTGGATATTGTGGATTGTCAAATGAATGCTTCCCCACCTCCAGCTAAAATTGGAAATAAAATTGTGTTGGAGTTGTGCAGTAAAAAAATACTAATGCAGAGAGGACTAGGAAACAATGCAAGATGTTGAGATATCATAGATATATACTTAATAGACTCTGCTAAGTTTTTGTGTCATGGCAAACTCTTGTCATAGACATGACCATGCAAGGCTTTTGCCCAATTTGGAATCAAATAGGTAATATTCTTCCTTTCATGACCATTAAATTCTTTTGAACTTTTTTAAAACAGGAAAAAAAACAGTATATGCCCACCAGAACAAGATGTACTACAATTGAGCAATCAAAGTATGGATCAAAAGATGAGAGGGATTTGGGTCGGTAATTTTAACACAGAAAGTATTGCCATATATTATTGGCTTAAGTTTTAGAGAAATTGTTATAACACATCAGAATGACTGTTACATGGTCGACCCTTCACAAATTTAGAATCAGTGTATTTTTTCCCCCCAAAAGGAATTGAATTATTAGGTAAGGATTGCATAGAAAGTGAGAGGTTCTGTCTTAGAACTCTGGTCTTATATTGCTTGGCCAGCTAACAGTGATTTAAAGCTCAAGTGATAAATAGATCCAAGTCTAGTGCATTCATCTCTGCTAAGGGTAAATTGCTTATGTTAAGCAGTTTAGGATTTTATTAATTGAACGCTAATATTTTTCCCATTCTTCAAAAATGTTAAACAAGTAATTATGGATAGAAAAAAATTGATGCAAAGAAAGTTAAATCTCTTTTTCCATAGAGATTTCTAATGCATAAAACTATTTTGACGATTCCCCAAAAGTCAAGGTTAAGTTTAAAAGTGAGATGCTACAGTGGTGTGAAAGTTACTTGTAACCGGTTGGATGCAAATAGGTTAGACTTCTACTCTATTCTAAGCATGTACTTAGAATTCTGTTAGACATGTACTGCAAAATGATTTGTGTAACTTTATGAATTTTCTTAAATTTTATGGCAGAATGATAGCCATGGGCTATAACTTTTATTGACTAATACTGAATGTTAACTTTAATTTTTTTCCACAATCCAGCTTGGAAAACCATCAAGTCTATGACAAAACTCAGGAATGGATCCTTTACTATTCACTTTCCTTACCAATGCTGCGATTATAATTTCAGCAGCTATTATTAAAAACAGAACAAGATCGTTTAGAGTTGAGGTGTTCAATATAGTTGCCTATAGTCACATGTGGCAACTTAGATTTAAATAGAACTAAAAACTAATGCTAAAATTTAGTTCCTCTGTTGCACTAGACACATTTTTAATGCTCAGTAGGAGTCTCATGTGCCTAGTGGCTACCATATTGGACAGTGTAGATTAATACTGTATTTCCATCATCACAGAAGGTTCTTTTGGACCTCACTGTTTGAAAGAATCTGAGTTCAGCAGTGAGAAGATTGGAAAAGTAGGAACATCTTAAGAGCTGACTGGGAGCAGAGGAGAATGGGAGAGTGGGGTGGGAAACACATACATTGTGTATGTCTTCTTGCTTTTAAGTACTGTTCTTCTAACATGATATTTTATTATGCTATTTGTCCTTTCACTTACTAGAAAAAATTTTAGGTGGATAAAGCATATGTTCTTAAGTCTTCTAATTAGTGCCACTCTGAAGATGACTCACTCCTTTTTATCTCTATTCTGTAGTCTAGATTTAGCCTTTATTTGTTTAATAAATATTTACTGATTGCCTCATCTCTATCAGATAGTTTTTTAGGCCATTAAAAAACAGAGTCTCAGTTTACATAGGAGAAAGACAGTAAACAATAAATAAATAATGTCAGGTAGTAGTCAGTTCATGAAAAACAGTAGAGCAGGGTAAAGGGACAGAGGGTGACAGGGATGTGGTTGTATGTCAGGCAGGAGATATGCTAAGACAAAGAGTCGGTCAGGGAATTATCTCTTGGGTGAGTTCACATTTATACAGATACCTGAGTGAAGTTAGGGAGTAAACCTTGTGGGTGTCCGAGGCAGGTGCATCCCAGGCTATGCAGGAGTATATTTGGCTCAAGAGATGAATGGTGTGGATATAGCCATGGTGAAGCAGAGTGAGTGAGGGTGAGAATGGTAGTTTTCTTATTTCTGATCTGCTGACCATCCCTTTGTTCATATTTGCCTCTCTCTCAAGGGCATCCTCATTCTTCTTGTGGCCCAGTGATTTTTCTTCTTTTTTTAAACAAGCTCTTCCTAATATCCCAAAATAATCATTTAGTTTGCAGTTCTGTTAGTTTTTGTATACTTTTCCCTTCAGTTGCTCTTGCCTGGTATTTATTATTCCAACTCTTGTCAAACTCTTATTCAACACTTTAACTCCTAACTCCCCGAACAGTTCTTTCTATTCATATCATTCCCCTGCCTAGAAGTCTTTGCTGGTGGTAAATATAAACTGGACTTATCGGGGTAGAAAAAGAAAAGGATTTCCCTTAGGTTTAACCCTGTGTAGGTAAGGAAAACAGTGGAAGAACTTTTTTTTCTCCTAAAATCAAAATCTTTACATGTATTGTAGTTTCAACTATATTATGGGCTAAATTGACTTTTGTAAACTAACTTGGAACCTCATGTCATTTAATATACTGTTTTTATGGGACAATGAATTATGAGTTATAAATAATGCCTACATTTGAAGTTGAATTCGTTGTTAAGTTCATGACTGCCTATATTTTGGAGTGAGCAGAGAAATGTTTCATAGTTGGTATTTAAGTTTTACTCAAATGGTAATTCTTTGGAGAGTGAAAGATTCATTAGGGTGAGTGTTATGTTTTGTTATATATATTTCTGACTTTACAGAAAAAAAAGTTTGAATTTGGGCAGACTTGAAAATGATGGAGGCTTTTGTAACATGAGATTTTCTATAGTGTTATTCAGCTAACACTAACACATTTGTGCCCTTGAGTTGTGTTCATACTAGTACTAGAGGGAGGGTTGATTGAAACAAAGCTTGGTGTTTCACTGAGGTCCTTCCTTGACACAGATATAAAATATTCATAATACTCTGGTATTTGAATGGAATTTTAAAAAGGCTAAATTTTTATATTTGTAATTAGAAATTGTTTCAGTTAGAAATTATTTATAGCCAAGTGTGTTCTCTGTTCCTTTTTGAGTTTAAGCATATAAGAAAGTCATGGAGGGCTAGTTTTCATTGTGAAACAAAAGTTCATTACATGCTTCATGTTTTAGGAGAAACTGTTCTAACTCTAGAAAAAGAAGAAACTCATGTTTAACCATTCTGTTGAAATAACATTTAATTTGTTAATATCTGGTCTTAAAATCATATGTTTTTGGTATATGAGCAGGTTATAATAGTCTTTGAGGATTGCCGTATTGTTTTAAAATATCCTATGGAAAGAAGAAGCTTTATGGAGTAATGGGAACATCATGGAGAAAAATTATTGTGATTATAATGAAATTACAAATAATAAATAAACCTCCTCCATTGCTTAAAGGAAAAAGCCCCACCTTTTCAGTTAAGGACCGGTAGTCTCTGATTAACCTATCATGCTAGCATGAAAGAATACTATTGCTTGTTTCTTCCTTTGCTTACACTCAAAATACTTCTGACACCAGATGCGTGAATTTTTTTCCACACCTGACTGATTGTCCCACACCAGCTGGGTGTCCTGCAATTCAGTTCAATTCTGACACTGTCTACCTGACATTAGCTTCAGATTCTATAAGTTAAGGGCTCTCAGTCCCACAAGACTGCCCCCCACTTTAGATGCCAGTCACAAGTAGTGGGTCCCCAGGTTACCCACACTTCTGTCTGACTTCGCTACAAATTGGGAGTTCCCATAGCCTCCTCCTTGAGTTTGATAATTTGCGATAATGGCTCATAGAACTCAGGGAAACACTTACATGTACTGGTTTATTGTATAAAAAGAATATGATAAAGGATACAGATGAACAGCCAGATGAAGAGGTACATAAGGCAAGGTCTGGAAGGGTCCCAAGCTCTGGAGCTTCTGTCTCATGGAGTTGGGGTGTGCCACCCTCCCAGCATGAGAATATGTCCACCAACTCGGAAGCTCTCCGAAGTCCATACTTTAGGAACTTTTATGGAGGGTTCATCAGGTAGGCATGATTGATTATTAACTTAATCTCTAGCCCTTCTCTCCTGCGCGGAGAAAAAAAGTTCCTCTCAAAGTTCCAAGCTTCTCATCATAGTTTGGTTTTTCTGGTGACCAGCATTCATCCTGAAGCTATACAGGAGTCCAGCAGGAGTCCTCTCATTAGAGCAAAAGAAACTCCTATCACCCAGGAAATTCTAAATAATTTAGGAACTCTGTGTCAGGAAATGGGTCAAAGACCAAATATTAGAAACTTACCTTGTTCTTTGAATGGATTTACTTATGCATGATTTTATCATACCATGGAAAAGATTTCATTCTAAATGTTGGAAGAATGTGTACATTCTAATACAAATCAAAATTGTTAATCACTTGATTTCCCCAGAAAAGCTTTTAGGTGTTGGGAAGATGTATGCATAGTGATAGAAACAAGTTTCCAAAGTTATCATTTTTGCTTGAAAAGTCCACATTATTCATTGGTAACACATACCTTCATTTGTTCTCCCGCAGGTGACAGGCTCACTTTGTTTATTCTCTAGAAAATATCTGCCAAACTCTGAAGTTTGAGTCCTCCTAGTTTGTAGTTTGTTAGTTGTTTTTTCAAGTAAAAATAGTGTTCCATGAAAAAAAAATCAGCCAGTTTAATTGGCTTGCAACTCAAGCATTGCACTAGTGTTTTCTCTTGAGCAAAAGCTTAACTTTGGATGCAGCAGAAGTACTATGCATACTTCCTGTTTTGTTATATAGAATTAAAAGAATACGTAAATCAGTGTTTGAGATTTAATACAATAAAATTTTCCCTTTTTATCAAGGATCTAAGAGAAACTGGCTTTTTTTTTTTTTTTCCAGTAGTGAGTATGTATAGTTGTAATACAGTGAATTGCCCAAAGAACTTGGTGGTAACTGCCTCGATTTGTACAAAGATGCTGTTGTTTTGTATCATCAGTGCAAATATGATACGGGAGGAAAGGCAAATAGCATTTTAGTATTTTTATGAGAATATTTTTTTACTTATGGAACCCCCTTCTCTTAGGGTCATGGGGGAATACCCAAGGCTCCATTAACCAGTCTTGGAGATCTGCTAGTATAGAGGAAAGATTTAATAGTTAGAAGACTTAAATTTAAAGCCTGTCCACCATTCTTTATTCTTAATGATGGTATACTTCATTTCTCACAACTTCAATTATTTATGAAATAGGGTTAAGAACACTTTGCCTTGTTTTTTGCTTTTATGTTGCTTGAGTTACAATTAAATTATGAAAAGCTCTAATTATAAGTTGTTGCTATTTCTAAATGAGTTTCTGCTCCAGCCAGTTTCCTTTACTTGTCAGACATGAAACGGTAAACACTCTAGATCGTTTCAAAGGAGAAATTTAATACAGGTGATTAGGTTCTTAAAAAAAGAAAAATCACTGGATAGATTGGGGGAGGGATCTTTAGTTCAGCCTTGTGAAATGATTCCCAGATTCTTATAGGACTGGCCAGCCAGGGAAGTGCTCCCTCTGCCACTATCAGGAAGGTAGTGAGTGAATCTGGAGGCTGCCTCTGGGACAGCTGAGTTCAAGAACATACTTCTGGAGCTGCAGGCCAGAGAACAAGCAGGCAGGATTAGGTAACTGCCACTGAGCTATGCCTGAACATTGGAATGCAGAGTCTAGTTGCCACTTCTACTCTCTGTCTCTTGACATCCCCGAATCTGGAAACTGGACCCTGGAATGCTATGTGGAACAACCTGTATCTCTTCAGTCGTGCTGGAGAAAATAGCCCGAAGCAGCAGAACAGTGGCTGCCCGCTCACTTCTGTGCTCTGTGTCCCTGTTAGTGCATCTAGCTGGTGGAGCCTAAATTCTATTCAGAACCATGTAACTGTAAGTGAATTGGGAAAATAGATTTTGTTTTGTTTTGTTTTAATCTTTCTACCTTCTGTAGTTGAAGAAAGCACACTAGGAGGATGAGGGAATGGAGTCTGAGGGCTAATTAATCATATCCCCCAAACCGGTTTTTCTGCTGCTTTGTGATTTTCAAATTATTTTTTTTTTTACTTCCATTATTCTCTCTTTACTCACTTGAGTTCTAGTCATTATTTAATAACCAAGATAGTTCTCATTTTTTGAGGTGCATTCATGCCTCTCTAGTCCTAGCTTCTTCATCAGTTTTGAAGCTGGACTGGATGGCTCTACCCAGGCGATATCCATCTACAACTGTGATCTAGGTGGACTTGGGTCTTGTAAGCAAGACTTAGGAAACCTTCGGCTTTCTGGTGTACGTAGGCGTGCTCCATCATTTCAGTACCTTGCTGTATTCTGTTCTACATTTTACTTGACTGAATTTTTTTGGACCCTACTTACTACATTTTCATGAAGTTTTATTATACTCTCTAAAGACATTTAAAAAACACCTTCCATAGCCAACTATTATTTCTAATATTTTTAATATTTTTTTTTGTAAGTGACTTCAGAGAGAAAGTGTGGGTAACAATAGAAGTAGACTTTTGAAACTGTCAATATACATTATTTCTTTCTCAGTAAGTGTGGCATATTCTTTTTGAGTAACTACATATAACCCTAGAGTCAGATGGTAAAATGCAGGCATTTTATTTCCCATCCCCTGCCCCTTTTTATGTTTCCCCTCTTGCAAATTTTTTTTATAAGATTACAAAGAAAAAATTCAATTTTTAACGTGTCTCAAATACAAATAAACAAAATGAATATAAAATGTACCCAAAATACCTGTAAGCATAAGCCTAACCACACAAAGCTATAGCTTTCTGTCTTATCCTACTGTTTTGTAACCCTCTACTTAGCAATATATTATGGTTCTTATGATAATGGGGGTATTATTGCCATCTTTTGAGTGAAGGAAATTGACAGTATATATTGGAAAATTGGATTAAAAAGTTTTTTTCTGAAGGTAATAATGGCTGTTGCCGCTATTCTTTGGAAAAAGAATACTTAGAGCATCAAGACTATTTTCTTTCTAACAAAAGAAAACAATATCATTTATTTGTATATTTCTTTTTGTGAAATGAGAAGTTTTTTTAAATGGAGAGGACTGCATGTTCATTCAGTAATTTAGGTGGTAGAGAAGTGTTTAAAATAGAAAGTGAAAGGTCCTGATACTTCCTCTTCCCATAACCCTCCTTCTCAAAATTAACGACTGTTAACAGTTTAATACATTCTTCCAGTCTTTAAAAAATGTATACATATACACTTGTTTATGTATTTATGGTCAGTTAGTTCTGAGGCATAATTTTTGAGATCTTAGTTATTAATTATTATACTTCGTTAGATAATGTCTAGGTGGTAGTATGCATGAACTGTAATGTATGTATGTTTGGATTAACTTCAGAAAGCATAAATGTAAATGTTTAATTATATTGATTTCAATTTTTGTTGGTAAAATCCTGTTTTTAGCAGTCTTTCTGCTTATTAGCTTTTAATCAGAGGCTTTGTAGTAAATATTGAGATTCCTGTGCAGTGAAAAATATTTATGCTCTTAATGCTTTAGGCATATTTTTTAGGGAAGAACATTAAATTTTAAAATGTAACCAATTTAAAATATGTTTGCATTCTCTTCAGAGAGGCTCTTATGGAGAATTAAGTTTGTGCTGACTTTGGTTTGAAAAGATATATTGGGTATAAAATCCCCATGATAAGAATTACCTTCATTTTGTTTGACTTTTAATTTTGAGAAAGATAGTTTTGCTTTTCAGATGTGATTGATCTCACTGGAGATGATAAAGATGATCTTCAGAGAGCAATTGCCTTGAGTTTGGCGGAATCAAACAGGGCATTCAGGGAGACTGGAATAACTGATGAGGAGCAAGCCATTAGCAGGTAAAAACATAATTTGTATAAAGTAGATATAAGTACTTTTTATAATAGAAATAATAATTGGCTTTAATTTCAAGAGGCACAAAGATATACTTTGTTATTCTAAATAAACCCATTAGTAAACTTTAGCATTGTTTTTATATTTTTTTAACTAAAATTTCCATATTCTAGTTCTGACTACATTTGGAGTTTAGATTTTTAGGATTTTGGAGTGGCATTATGAGGCATTTAATTTAGGTGTATATTTTAATATTTTTTTGATTTGTTTTTTCTTCCCTCATCTCTTTTGGATACATTGTCCAATTCAGTTTGTAGTCATTTATAGCAGGGGTCAACAAACATTTTATGTAAAGGACCAATAGTAAATATTTTAGGCAATATTGTTGGCCATTTGGTTCCTGTCACAATTACTTATCTCTAGGATAGTAGTGGTAAAGCAGCCATAGATAATACATAATTTAATGAGTGTGGCTATGGTTCAGTAAATCTCGTTTTAAAAAAACAGGCTGCCAGCTGAATTTAGCCCACGGGCCTTAGTTCTCTCCATCTTCTGATCTATAATATAATAGTATATTTGTAGGCTTTTTTTTTTTTTTAAGAAATGGCCAAGATTCCAAGATGTGTGATAGAATGTATCTTTTGATTTAATAATGAAAACTTTTTAGTTTGAAACCTTTTGATTCATTTATGGATCAAATACAAATAAATTTGACTTTATCATGAAACAGTGTTGATTAAAAAAATCCTTAAAATATAATATAATCTTCTAAAGAACTCTATGGAGGTAGTGGTAACTATTTTATTGAAGAAGAAATTGATCTTTTAAGAGGTTAAATGATTTTCCAAAAGTACACAGCTAAGGTAAATCTTATGACTCCAGTGTTCTTTTCCCTTTAATACAAATTGTTTGGATGTACCAGCTTTCTCAGATAATTTCCCTTAGCATGGTATCATTAGTATATTTCTTTCTAAGTAATCTGAGATTACTGTGTGGTGGTAGATGTCTCAAAATGCTATGTTTAGCAGGCACATAATTTTTCTTAGTAATACTTTTTAATATCTTTAAATGTTACTTTGGAAATGTTACTTCATAAGACATTATAGTAAGATGGAAAGACTTAAATTAAAATTCATTGTCCTTTTCAATTGGGGGTAATACCAATTAATGCCAGTAATTTTAAATGAAAAACCAAAAATTCATACATTATCTTTAGACATTGTAATTAAGCTTATTTTCTGAAGGATTTAAAGAAATTGTAAAATTAGGTTTGTTTCAAACAATGGGTTGGAATGAAGTAATTGTCTTGAGTAATTATAAAACTTGACTAAACTTTGATGAGAAATATTTTAAACGTGAAATACATGAGTTGGATATCATTTAAAGGAAATGATCTATTATGTGTAAAAAATTATAAAATAGAACATATACCATATTATATATGTATTATATATATTTGTACATAAATTTATACCATAATACATACCTAAATATATACCAAATCTTGTTTTTAAAAGTATATGTATATTTTTGTTTAAATGAATTTATATTAGTATATAAATAGAATAAAGTCTGGAAGCTTATATACTTATAAATAGTGGCAGTAGTTTTGTATCATGTGTTTTCAAATTAAAACAGCACGTACTAATTAGTTAATAAGTAAAAATAACTTGAAAGTTAAAGGATTAAAATTATTCCTAATCTGTTATAAAGTTCAATGTATATTTTATATATTTTTCTAGATACTCATTTTTGTCCAGATGGAAACAAATATCTCTTAAGATGGTATTCTTTTTTATTCTTGGTCTTCTAAATTTTAATAAACTCTTAAAATAGTGAATACTTTATAAATATTTTTATTGTACATTACAGAGATTTGGTGTAGTGTAATATGCCATAAAATGTTGCATAAAATTATGTTCTGTAGAAGTAAATGTCATATTAATTTACTGTTGCAAAATACAAGTTTTTTGTGGTATGTGTAGATTTTATAATTTACAGTTAAAAAAGTGTTAAATGTAAAATGTGCAGTTAATAAGCACATATGTAAATCTTTGTGTCAGAAAAAAGGAAATGTAAGAATTCTAGCTAAACATTTGGCAAAGAGATATTTGTTCCTATGGGTTTATTAATAGGCTTAGGATTCTAAATTCAAAAGGGGAAATGATGTATTTTTAAGAAAAAGCATATATATCATGCTTAAAAGTATATATTTATTCATTACTTAAGTTCACATAACAAAATTTTGCCAAATTCCTCGAATCATTTGATGATGGTTATATTTTAGCAGACGTACTTTAATATGAATTCATACATTTGGAATACTACATTATAATTATTTGAGTTACAGCCTGTCTTTTTATATCTTAAAATCCTCTGTTTAAGTACTCATAAATTTCATGGTGAAATTTCTTAAGAATTTGAACATTTTTAAAGTGTGCTTCTTAATATAATTACTCCTTAATGTCAGGATTGGATGTATTAATTTAATTATCTCTTGGTTACTAATGCTTAGATAGGGAATAAGTGGAATATGGATAGTTGAAATTTGCTAATAAACTACATTGTAATTGATTTGTGTCTGTGTTGTGTTTGTTGTGAAAATGACTTGCCTCATGAAATGACTTTGAATTAATTGGGTAGAAGATTGGGAGCCACCTGGGGGTTTTCCCAACCAGAATGGCCTAGAGTTGTCATTAGGACAAAGAAAAAAGCATCATATCAAGGAATGGTTAGGGTGGGTGGGATTCTGAATTTTTAAAATAGGTTTCTATAACTCCCACCCTTTTCATCCTGATCATTACTTAGGAAGCTGTTGTGAGAGGAAACTGCCTTAAGAAGATGTGTTGAACAGGAGTAGATGAGGGAGGCAATTACAAATCTTTTTAAATTGATTTGTGAAAATAATTCTAGGGCTCAACAATATCACATGCCTGTGGATTGTTGAAGATCCATAGAATGCTTATTATTCCATGTTTTGAGTGGCTCTTATGATAAAAAGGTACACCACTGTCAGATTAAAAGTGGTTTGGAAAAATTGAAAATAGGAAACAGATTAGTTTCAAGGGCTGCAAGATTGTGGTCAGAGTTGACTGATAAGACTGGAATAGCAATGCTGTAACTTGAAAAAGTGTCAATAATGAGGCACCACTGATAGTCCCAAGAAGGGTTGGGGTGAGTAAGGGGAGAGGTGGGTGGTCAAAGGTTCTTTGTAGTCAGTCTTCCAGAATTGGGCAGAAGTCACACCCCATACAGTGTATCATTCCTCATCATGAGACAGGTCAACTTTTGGCAGGAATCACATGTCTGACAGGCAGTGGTAGCCTCTGTCAGAAACATAGAATCTCTTAAATTGTCCTCAACATATGATTGTGGATATGTTGCCCTGCTGGGTATGATGGTAGATTGCAGCAGTGATGGTCATCTGGGTAGCGCATACTTGCTGAGCCATCCCGTTAGAGAACAGGTACCACTGTATATCTATCACAATGGCTAAAATGAAAAAATAGAAAATACCAAGTGTTGGTGAGCATATGGAGTAACTGGAATGGTCACATATTGTTGGTAGGAATGTATAATGGAATTGCCACTTTGGAAAACTGGGGATTTCTAATGAATTTCAACATATACTATGCTATACTTAGTGTTTCCACCCCTAGGTATAGACCCTTGAGAAAGGAGTACATAGTAGCTTTATTGATAATAACTAAAAACTATAAACAATTAAAACTTGACACAAAAGAGTAACTGCTGTGTGATTCCATTTATGTGATGTTTAAGGACACGCAAAATGAATTTATGGCGATAGAAGTCAGAATGTTAATTTTCTGGCAGGTGGAGAGGACACTGTTGGCTGAAAAAAGGGTATGAGAGAATTTTCTAGAATCCTGGAAATTTTCTATATCTTGATCTGGGTGGTGATCACATGGGTGTATACATATGTAAAAAGTTTCACTGAGCTGTACATTTAAGATTTGTGTATCTTATCATATGCAGATTATCCCTCTATAAAGTACTCTACGAAAAAAGCATGTTTTGAGCTGTTTGATAATCAATATGCAAAAACTATTTCTATATATAAAAAAAAAATGATAGGGAGGAATTTTAAAAAGCTACCATTTATAACATAAAACTGTGAAAGACCAAGAATAAATTTAATGAATGTGCAAGAACTTCCAAGAAGAAAATTAGAGGATATCATTGAGACACATTAATGAATATGTAAATAATTGGAAATGTATTTCACAAATTGGAGCACTGAACGTTGTAATTTTTTAGCGGGGGGCAGAGAGTGGAGGGGCAGAAGGAGACGGGGAGGGAGAGAATCTTAAGCAGGCTCCACGTCCAGTGCAGAACCCCACGTGGGGCTCAATCTCACAACCCTGAGATCATGACCTGAGCCCAAATCAAGAGTCAAGACTCTTAACTGACTGCCCCACCCAGGTGCCCTGGAGGACTGAACATTGTAAAAATGGTCAGTTCTCCTTAAGCTGACTCATGGATTTAGTGTGATTCTAATAATATCATTAAAAAAAAAATGAAATCAAAAAAATGTTTCTTCCTTCCTTCCTTCCTTCCTCAGCTTAAATGATGTGTACGTCTTTCAGTGAGTATGTTTCCTTAAATGTACTTAGATGATCTAAAGTGGGATGTTTTCAACATTACTGCTATAATGCAATTTAAGTAATTTAAATTTAAACAATACAAACATAATAAAACTAGCGTAAAAACCCAAAAAACAAAATCAGTACAATAAAAATTTAATGAGGAGGTGAACATTTATCATAACTAAGTGCTTTAAATATTCCATATAGAGTGTGGAAGGAAAAGGGCAAAACATTTTGTTATCCTTTTATCTTGCTGCATGGTCATGACCAGTGTTGGGAAGATAAGAAAGCAGGTGACGGGTAGTGGGAATTGGTTTTTGATTTGTGGCTTTTGGGGTTGCCTTTCTTGGCATGCTATATTTTGTTATAACTATTTCTGAGCTCTGAGATTTGCAGTGTTAATTTTTTTCTTGTTTTTTTCTCTACTGACAGACTTAATACCTGGGTTTGTAGCTATTGCATACTTTATACTTCAAAGCCTGGGTAGTATCAGTGGCTTTACTTTGGTGAGGCCAGGAAAGGAACCCTTGTGTAGCACCTGGCTTTATAGAAAGTTTATATTCATTTTGCCAATACTGGACTACAGAAAGGGATGGAGCCTTGGGAATAGAGTAATATTTGGGCTAGAGCTTGGGCTTTTGCTAAAAAAATAGCAAAGAGATAGCAACATCTAATATCTTAATCATCCATTTACTTCAAACTTTGTTTAGCCCCTAGTATTTATCATGTATGCTTTAGGAATGAAACAGCTCTGTGTTTCTACCCTTCAGATGCTGAGTAATAAATAATTTTGGTGCAGTATGGTAAATGTATTCATAGTTTTTTAGGAGCCAGGAAGAGGTGGTAGGAAACTTACTGAAGCATGTTTTAAATCCCTGGTGATATAAAACTTTGTTATAAGCTCTAAATCAAGAAGATCACAAAGTCATGGTATTGTTTCATCCATATCTTTTAGTAACTTGTGCCATATGGTATGGTTAAGGAATATTACAATAAACCTATTTCTTTAAAGTCCATATTTTTGTTATGATGAATGATGAGATCTACCATATGACTGAATTGAAGATATCTTTTATATATGACCACTGGTACTAATTCTTCTGTTTTTGTGGTATTGTTGCTACTTTTCCCAGAACGCATGGCTTGTTTTAGTTCATTCATCTCTAATTACCAAGGTAGAAATAAGTTTCCCTTATTTATACTTCTAAATATATATGTACATTACAAAAAGAACAAAATTGTCAAGTGAAAACTCTCACTATAAAAGTCAATAAAAAATTAAATATACCTTCTTATATACAGCAGTCTTTTGTGTTATATTTGGCTTTTATATACTATGTATTAACTTTTCTCCTTTGAGCATAAACTAGTTTCCTTGCACAAAATCAGTTTGTTTCAGTTTATTCTTATTATGCTGAACTTTACAGCTTGAACAGTAGGAAGTCTTTCAGGTTGGCTTTTTGACTTTTTATCTTCCCCTTACGTTCTTGAAAACTTGGTAACAGTGGGGTGTTCTAGATAAATTCTGATTTTCTTCCGCCCCAATTCACCTATCTAAATACCTTCCAAGGAATTGTGGTACCTTCTAGTGGTAAATAGTTTATAAGAAAAAGCCTCCTAGGGACTGTGGTTGCATGTAAGAGCTGATTTTTGGGCAGAGTACTGCTGCTAATGTTGGATCACTTTTAATAGTTTACAGAAGTGTAAATTGTTCATTTTTAAATGTGTGAATGTACTTTGATCTTTGCATTATAACATATCATGTTGTTGTTACCGGCTATTTTTGGAGGTGTGGTTTCATTGATTCCCAAAGAAAGGCCTTATCCTGTATTCATATAAGTTATTTTAAATAATGATAAGTTTGAATCCTACCGCATTGTATCTAACATCATGTTGAAAATAATGCTGTTAGAGATAAAAGTATAATTTACTTTTTCTCCATAATTAAGGAATATAGCTATATTAATTTGACATTAATCTGATAGGGCAAAATCTTTAAAATAAAGATGGTATAGCATGAATGAGATTTTCTTTTTTTTTTTAAGATTTTATTTATTTGACAGAGAGAGCACAGCAGAGGCAGGCAGAGGGAGAAGCAGGCTCCCCGCCGAGCAAGGAGCCCGATGTGGGACTCGATCCCAGCACCCTGGGATCATGACCCGGGATGAAGGCAGCCGCTTAACCGACTGAGCCACTCAGGCGTCCCTGAATGAGATTTTCTTAAGCCATAATGTTGGAAAAACTCATTCTTGCTGAGGTTTTTAAAATTAACCCAAAATTAATTAAGACACCTGAAAATTACTTAGCTTATTTAGAGTAGTTAATAACCTAGGTCTTGAAGCAGGCAAAATGCTTTGTTAGTTCAGATGTGGGAATCAGGATTTTCCAGCATGTTGCTGCATGCTTAAGAGCAAGAACAGCATGTAAATGCTACTTTAAGCAAAGTAGCATTATTCTTGCCATGTTTAGGTGTATTTAAGATACTCTGTAGGTAAGCTTATTTTGAAGAGGTAAAACTTTTATTATTCTGATATGTATGTAGGTCAACTTTTGGGTGAAGAAGTAAACACATAAATATTCTCTTTAGTTAGCTGTCATAGAGTCCTAGATCTCTAGAACTGAGAGGAACCCTAGAATTTACCTTAGCTTTTTTTTTTTTTAATAGAAAAGGGAAATTAATGGTCAAAGGAGTAAAAATGCAGTTTGTTCAGTTTTTAATGTTTTCCTAATGATTCGAAGCAACTGTTATAAAAAACTAGTCCTGTTATTTTGTGAATATTTACAATAGTGATTTCTTAGAAAACTTGCCTAGGTGTTATCTATATTCCTGGTACTAAACCTTGAATTCGTTGAAACATAATTTAACATATTTTCTGTTTTATAACACTGTCTTTGTGCATTTGAGATTTCCTTTTTTCTTAGGAAAAAAGGCTGCATGTCTCTTGATATGTTTGCCACTGCTATATTCTTAAAGAAAACTAACTTCTACTTGAGTAAAGTTAGTGTTTAATAGTACTTCCCCAAATACATTATCCAGAGCTTAAGTAATTAAAATCCTATTTGTGGTATGTTATTTCTTTGGGTATGGCATGAAATTAATACTGTATTTTTCTTTTTTTTCATCATTTTCTCCCCATTGCTTAAGAGTTCTTGAAGCCAGCATAGCAGAAAATAAAGCATGTTTAAAGAGAACACCTACGGAAGTTTGGAGGGATTCTCGAAACCCTTATGATAGAAAAAGGCAAGACAAAGCTCCTGTTGGACTGAAGAATGTTGGCAATACTTGCTGGTTTAGTGCTGTTATTCAGGTAAGGATCTTTACACAGGTCTTAACTTGGTGGGTATGAAAGCAATGGAAAGTGGATTGGGGTTGTGTTTCTTTTAAATTGTGTACTTTAAACATAAATGCAGGCAAGGTTTTAATATGCCCTTCTGTCTAATGAACTCATTTGTGGACTGTAGGACTCCTCACTTCTCCCTTATCCTTACCGCCAGTATGGAGTTTTGACAGTAGAGCACTGCCTATGCCTTTCACTTATTTCAAATTAATCTCTGCTCCCTCCCTATTAGGAATTGTTGTCAGAGTGGAAAGGGTGAAAAACGTTTTTTGTGTGTAATTCTCTGCAAATTTTGAGAAGGAGATAACCAAGATATGAAACCCGATCTGTTTTCGTTGTTGTTGTTAATCAAATCAGGTTTATTGTGTATAATGGAAAATGTTATTCATAGAATTATAGTCATTTAAATACTCTTCTTAATATAAGGAGGTATTTTGTTTGAGGAGGGTATAGATTGACGTAATTCTCAATGCATATGTGAGAATGATGTAAAGAATAAATACTAATAGTTAAAAGTAACACTTTTTTTTTTTAAACTTAGAAGACCCTTATGAAATGTTTCTTGAGATCCTTATTCTAAAGTGAAGAATTTCTGTATGCATAGTTATGCATCTTCTTAATGTGGACTAGATTTCTTTCTTGTTTTTTAGTTCTTCTTTTATGAGATATGACTATTATTATTTTTTACCATTTTTAGTTCTTTACCATTTTTAGTTAGACATTGATAATGTTATCCATCAGATTATAAAACATTGAATTAAATAATTTCCTTAAAACAATCTATGAATAATTAATTTTTATTACCCTTTAAAAATATTTTGTTTAATTTTCCTAATGCAGTTGAATTGTATCTTACTATTTAGTATTCCTGATGAGTACTATTTAAATCATTTTGTATGCCATTTCTTTTTATATTTAAAACATCTCTTCATTCTGTAGCTTTCCAAGCCAGTATGTATGATGGCATAAACTTCTTTGTGATAGTAAAGCAGCTAACTCTGGTTATTCAGTTCATTTTCTTTAAGATTGTTAATTGTGTTCTCTAGGTGATTAATCTGTAGTTTTAACTTTTTTCCTACTTCAGTGTTACAATTTCCAACTTTCCCCCCACTTTTTTGTGTGGCACGTCATACCATACAATTTGATTAACTTTGGTTTTCTAGATTTATGTCTCACTCTTTAATATTCTTTGGCATATACTAGTTAGTGATATGCTATACTGTTTGTTTTTCAGGCTATTAAAATGTTAAGGAATACTTGAATTATTATAAATCTATAATAATACCTTTGTTCCTATCCTTGATTAATTATTAATGAATATTTAGATATTCATAATATCTAAAATTTTATTAGTCTTTGTCTTGCTTTACTTTATTTGCACTGTAAGAGTTTTTACATTTATTGTCCAATTTAAATTTTATAATTTAGACATTGTTTAAAAGTATGAAGCACAGTTTTAAGGCTGTGATATGAGTCTTTATGAATACACTTTGCTGCCTGTATTTGGACAAGTAGGTGCTATCTCTACACTATAATGGCCAATTAGTGAGGCTCCTTCCTTAGAAGCCTCTTTCAGAAACCTGTTAGAAGAAAGTACTTACAAATAGTCAGTATTTGTTAGTTAGAATAGGTGCCTTTTATTTCTCTACACCATGTTGTAAGAAAGGCCTGTTTGAAATGATAACTAAATTCATACTAACAGAAATGGGGATAACCACTTTTTGTTTTCATAGGATAAACTTCTTTCAGTATCTTAGTTCAAATTTGAAACAGTGGTACATCTATTTCTACTCTAAGTGGTGTTTGCTGATCTTAGCTTTTGTTTTACTTTTCAAATTTTTGGGTTTTTTGGTGGGGAGGAGAATGGGCTGGAAAAAATTGCTTGTCCTATTTAAAAATTGAAGTAATTTTACTGATTTCTAAATTTTACCTTAAATTACTGGCTGTTTAACTGGTAGCATCCTAAAATAGGCTAGTATAGGGTTCTTGGGATTATTGTTAATAATATATTTTTTAATTCTTTTTGGAGAAATCTGGATACCTAGGAGAAGTGACCTAGCCTTGAAAAGTTTGGGTTATAATGAAGTATTAGATCATTGGCTTTAGGTGTGTGGAAATACATTATAAACTTCAGGTTTTGGAAAAGTGTGGATGGGAAGAAGAATTTGTCAAAAGATCACTTCAGGTTTTTTTTTTTTTTTCCTTACTATAATTTTACTGTATTTTATTTAAGTAACTTTTCATTTTCATCTCTAGTAATTGAAATCTTTTATTTTTTTCATTTTGTGACATTATTGTTTAATTCCACAGATACCATCTGAGATGTAAAAGTTTATCATCATAAATGGAATTTTTCACCTATGAAAGAAAAGTGGGGCAGGAAATCTCTGTTAGTGTTGGAAGTTTCTTAATTGTATTTTCCCAAGTGAATTGGAACTTGTTCAAACTATGATGTAAATGTACTGTAAGGTTTCAATTACAAAATTTTCTCAGGGATGGAATTTACTTAGTTGGCAGGACTAGTGTGAAACAATTGGGACTTCTTTTCCTTGTAAGTATATCTGCCAATTATAGAAATTTCCTTGGATAATAAACCTCTAACTGCAAAATAGGTAGCAGGGATAGGCTACAGAGGGTACAGCTTTATACTTGTCTTTTTAGGTA
Organism: Neomonachus schauinslandi; assembly: GCF_002201575.2. Taxonomy (NCBI): domain Eukaryota; kingdom Metazoa; phylum Chordata; class Mammalia; order Carnivora; family Phocidae; genus Neomonachus; species Neomonachus schauinslandi. The sequence continues at coordinate 26,935,926 of NC_058403.1, read as the reverse complement.
CTGGGACCAATATTTTGGGAGAAAAGGGACACAGTATCAGAAGGGGACTATAAACAGGGAGAAGATGGGACAGAGGATGGCTTAAATAATCTTGTGGATGGTAGCAATATTAGCCTGACTGTTCTAGATTGAGCATTAACCCCTTAGCTCATCAGGAGTATTTTTATCCTGGAACTTACACCTAGAAAGGACTAATGGTGGTTGCTTTTTCTCCACTAGGGTATCAGTGAATGAGGTAGCTACTTAGAAGCATACTCCTCTCTTGCTAGTTTGGGGTGTAATTTATGGATTCTCATGATGACCCTTGTTACCTTTCTCATTTGGATGCCTCTGAGATGCTCAGAAGTAAGATGTTCATCTTTCTCAGTTTGCCTTGTACAGCTCCAGTTTACTTCTTTTGTAGATCTACTGGTGCCTCTTATTAAGTCTTAAAGCTCTCTTTCAGAATTAAAAGAATTGTGAATTGGAAGATAAAGGATATGGTCGGTCACCTTACTCATAAGTCATGTAACTCCGGTTTGACTAAAATATGAGCATCCTGAAGGCAGAGAACACATCTTCTAGGTTATTGTTTTATATCAGTATAGAATACAGTGTTTGACACATTGGAAAAAGTAGGATATATTATTTATGGTGGAATTGAAGACTTAAGATGCTTTTATCACTCTAATGATGAATGGGATTGAGAAGATGGTGCAATTTTTCAAAAAATGTTAGGATATCATTTATCATGTTTATTCACATTGTTTGCTCTTAAATCTTTAATTTTCATCAAAAATTTAAGTACCTGGTTCAAAGAGAAAATCAAAAATTCCATAGCAATAAAAGGCTTATGATGAAAAACAGTCGTGATCTGCCCCAAACCTTCCTACTTCACAGTCCTGCTTCTTAATAACAACTACAACCAGTTCTAGCTGTTTTTCCGTTTATCTTCATTTTTCTAAATGACATGCCTTCCTGATGAGATAAATGGGGATTTAGCTGTCTCATTTCACATACCTAGAATTGCCTTTTCTTTCATTCCCAACATAGTTATAGCGTAAGTTTAAAATAGTCAGTAGTCAGTGTTTACATTTTTCTGACTTTGTAAACATTACAGTGATTTACTGGGAGTAGCCCTTTGTAATCCTTTGTTTTTTTGGTGTTGTCAGGAAGACACCTTTTTTTTTCTTTCTATTTTGTATATACTTATTCTTAAAGTTTTGTAAATACTCTTAACATCTCTGTTGTGGTCTTAATGATATGTTCTGTATTTGTAAACATATTAGCTCTATTTCTTTCTTTCTTTTTTTTAAATTTGTTTCCCTTTACCATGGAAGATTTCTCTGTCTCAAGTCCAAGCTGGATTCCTATTCTTTGTGTTTTAAGCATGATTGCTGGCTTTCCAAAGCAGGCCTAAGAGAAAAGAGATTGTGGAAAGGTCGATTGGGGATCACTTTGCAGGGTTTTTACTTAATCCTCCCATTTGTAGCCCTGAATCTTATTCCCTCTCACACACACTATGACTGATTTTTCTGAACCCAAGTCAGTTCAGTTCAATTATATCCAAAGACTAAATATCCTGTATCCCACAGAAGGAGGTGGTATTTGTCTGACCTTTCTGTATCTGGGAAGGACATGGGATTTAACTGCTCTGTATACAGACTTTTATCTTTTAATCATGCCATCTGTTTTCAGTCCCTACCTTACCTTGAACTTTAGTGATTCTTTTTCTTTTTTTTTTTTTTTTTTAATCCACCAAGGAGAATTGATCTTGCTTCTCCTCAGTGTCTTCATTATAGACAGTTTATATCCCTTTGCTCTCTTGTCATCACTCTTTGTCTTCCACAAGTTATTTGAAATCTCATCTCTCATAGCTTTCTGTTATTAGCAAGAGTTTAACCAAATTCCATTTTACCAAGTGCTCTTCAAATATACCTTTTAGCTTTGGACTGAGTGAAAGGATACTTGTTTTCAGGGTGCATCAATCACAAACACAATTTAGGCAGTAGTGACAATTACCCTTTCCCATCTTTCTTGAAGAAATATGCTGACCAATACTGTTATGACTGTGATTGAGGATACAGAGTGTTAGTGACTTAAAAACATTAATTTCCATGATTCATTGTAATGGTCACAAGTTCTACTTTGGGTAATAGCTTGTTAGGTTCTTTTAGACTGTCTACCTGGTGGTATTTTGCTGGAATCTAACCCAACCAAACCAAAACAACAACAACAAATCAACTTTTGAAGACTATATCACATAACACTAAAGCAGTGTGGGATTTTGAGGCTAAGCTCTGAGAAAACTGGATTTTTAGAATAAGCTTCATTTGTTGGGTTGATTTTTATCCTTGAGTAATTCCAGAAGTGGCTGCTGAGTGGCTGGGAAGGTAAGCAAAGTTTTGTACAGACTTGGAGTGTTAGTAAACACTTTCGTTAAATTCGAGAGGGCTAGAACCTTGGATTAATGAGAACTGAAAATAGGCCAGGCTTCATAGTTTTTGAATCCCAGTGCATCTCAGAATTGTTTGATTTAAGTTGATCTGGGATTGCAAATGGCCCAGTTTTGCTGCCTGCCAGAAAGAAATGTAAATTCTTGTAGAAGGTAATATTATCTAGAACTTAGAATTTTCTCTACTTTTCACATAAAAATAAATGTTTAGCACTCAAATCAGTCATAATCATACTAGGAAATAAGGTATATCCAAAAATTAAGATAAAATAACCAGCAGTATGAAACCTGAAAATTGGATTGTTTAGAATATCTATTAATATGACCAAGGAATTAAAAGCAAGATTGAGAATTTCAGTAGAAAAGTAAACTATTAAAAAAAAGCAAAATAGAAATTTTAGAACTGAAAAATAAAGTTAAGAAATTAATGGATGACTTTAGCAGTGTATTTGACGCAATTGAAGAGAGAATTAGTCAACTGGACAATTGGTCTGAAGAACATTTTCACACTAAAGCCATGAAATACAGATAAGAGCATATAAGAGATATTTTGGGCATGATGAATAGTTCTAACATAGTGTATTTATGGTTCCAGAGGGAGAGTAAAAAGGGAACAGGGCAAAAAAAATAATTGAAGATATGACTGAGAATATTCCAAATTTACTAAATGGGATCAAGCCACAGATTCTGGAAGCAGTAGGAATCGAGTAGCATAAATATAAAGAATACTGTGCCAAGGCACATCTTAATAAAATGGAAGAAACTATAGACAAAGAGAAAATCCTAAAAAAGTAGCGAGGTGGAAAAGATGTACAGGCATACCTTGGAGATACATGGGTTTCGTTCCATACCATCACAATAAAGTGAGTATCTTAACAAAATGAGGCAAATGAATTTTTTGGTTTCTCAGTGCATATAAGTTTATGCTATTCGGTATATAGTAGCATTATATTTAAAAAAACAATGTACATACCTTAAATAAAAAATAATTTATTGCTAAAAATGCAGTTTTCAGTGGGTCATAATCATTTTGGTGGTGGAGGGTCTTATTTCAATATTGATGGCTACCAATTGACAAGGGTGGTGGGTGCTGAAGGTTAGGGTGGCTGTGGCAATTTCTTAAGATAAGATGGCAGTGAAGTTTGCCACATCAGTTGAATCTTCCTTTCACTTGAACCCCTAGGGGCCCTTGTAGGGTTACTAATTGGCCTAATTTCAGTATTGTTGTGTCCCAAGAAATAGCGAAGCCTGAGGAGAGGGAGAGAGATAGAGGAATGGACAGTTAGTGGGGCAATCAGAACACCTACAACATTATCGATTAAGTTTGCGCATGCCCCAAAACAATTACATTAGTAATATCAAAGATCACTGATCATCGGTCACCATGACAAATAAAATAATAGTGGAAAAGTTTAAAATATTGTAAGAATTACCAAAATGTGACACAGAGACACAAATGAATAAGTGCTATTGGAAAAATGGTGCTGGTAGACGTGCTTGACATAGGGTTGCCATAAAACTTCAATTTATAGGAAACACCGTATCTGCAAGACACATTAAAGGGAAGCACAGTAAAACAAGGTATGCCTGTATCACCTCTATAAAGAAGCAGAACTAGACTGACAGCTAACTTGTCAATAGAAATTCTGTCATTAAAGTGCTAGAAAAAATAACTGGCTATCTAGAATTCTATAACCAGCAAAAATCTTACAAAAAATGAAGAAAAACAATTTTCACTCTAACAGAAGTGAAAATAATTCATCACCAGTAGGCCCACACCAGCAGAAATTCTAATTGTTCAGGAAGGTATTCAGGAAGAAGGAAAATGTTCCCCAATGGGAGCTTAGAGCAAAGAAGTGGGATTGGGATTATCCTATTTTGTGATTATTCTCTTTCCTATTTAAATTTCTCCTAAAAACAGTCCATACTTGTTCCCTTTATATCCCATTTCTTCACTACTCATTGCTTGCTGTTCTTCCTCTACCATTCTGCTGAAAAGGTGACTTCCCAATTGCCAAATCCAAAGGTTAGTTTTTTGCCCTTTATTGGATTTGGCAACATTTGAGAGTATAGATGGCCCCAAATTTATCATGGTTCAACTTAGATTTTTTGACTTACAGTGGTGCAAAAGTAATATGTATTCAGTAGAAACTTTACCTTGAATTTTGATCATTACCTGGGCTAACAATATGCGGTACAATACTCTTGTGATGCTGGCTCCTACTCAGCCACATGGTCATGAGGGTAAACAACTGATAGACTTACAACCATTTTGTACCCATACAACCATTCTGTTTTTCACTTTCAGTATAGTAGTTAATAAATTACAGGAGATATTCAATATTTTTGTTATAAAGTAGGCTTTGTATTAGATGATTTTGCCCACCTTTACGCTAATGTAAGTGTTCAGAGCACTTTTGGGCTGGGCTAGGCTAAGCTATGATGTTTGGTCGGCTAGGTGTATAAAATGCATTTTCAACTTAGTGATATTTTATTTTATTTTTTTAAGGATTTTATTTGTTTATTTGACACAGAGAGACAGCAAGAGAGGGAACACAAGCAGGGGGAGTGGGAGAGGGAGAAGCAGGCTTCCCACAGAGCAGGGAGCCCGATGCAGGGCTCCATCCCAGGACCCTGGGATCATGACCTGAGCCAAAGGCAGATGCTTAACGAACGACTGAACCACCCAGGCGCCCTCAACTTAATGGTATTTTAATCTTAGGGTGGGTTGATCTAGATGTAACACCATTGTAAATCAGGAAGATCTGAATTGCTAATCTTGTCCTTCTTGAAATTAGCCATTGATTTGTTGATGTACTTCAGAGTTTTCTGTGGTACTTTATATCTTTGTTGAGAGGCTTCATAGGTATTTTTTAAAGTTCCACAATTACTCTGATACACAGCTATGTTTGAAAGCACATGCTTCTCGAATCCTTTTTCTTTTTGATTACATATTCTTCACTTTCTATGCTATTCTTATTTTGTCAGAGACTCAATATGTTTTATTTTCTGCTGCCTGTCTCCCTTGAGGTCTGCATGTAGTGGGTGCTCCATAAATATTTATTAAATGACTGAATAAATGAACTATCTCATGTGTTCATATTTAATAAAGAAATACTTTTGGATTCCAAGATAACCAAAATATTTTCCTATAGTTTCTGTTACAGCTTTGATTTTTCCTCTTGTATTTAGGTCTTTAAACCACATCCATATCTATATATATCTATATCTGATTCTATTTCTTTATATGTAGTGGGCCAGTTTTCCCAACACCCAGCTCCTAAACAAAACCTTATTTTATCATTGATTTGTGGTGCTACCTTTATCTTCTATCATGTTGGCTCACACAGCTTTGCTAAGACCTCGAACATTATTGCCTCCTGTACAGTGATTTTCAAGGGTAATAAACTGTGACTCCCAGAAGGGAATACTTTTTATATTGTAAAGCACTTAACACATATATGTGTATGTAAAATATGTACAATGAAAACTTTGCAAACAATATTCTGTGGTGCGTTTACTATGTATGACATGTTTTAATATTTTCAGTTGTATTTTATTTCATTTTTTTTAGACAAATATTCACCATGATGATAATGTGTTACAAGCAATAGTTTAAAAAATAGTTCTAGGAAGCCTTTCCGTGGGTGGCTTTCATATGCTCTCACACTCTGTGAGAGCAGTATTATTGTATGTTGGAGTCAAATTTCTATTGTTAAAATATCTGTGTGCTTTCTAGGCTGTGTGTCTCCTTGAGCATAGAGGTAATAGGTAATTTCTTTATGGCTCTGTCACCTAGCAACTGGCCCATAAATTTATTTGTACTATATTTTGGTAGAATTGATACCTCAAGATAACTCAGTGAACATAATACATCTAAAAAGTTCTAGACTTTGCATTTGTGGACCTTTTATTTTGAGGAAACTGCTTATTAAGCACCTAAAGAAAGACGGCTTTTAATAATATGATATATAGTAGGTTTTTTGAATTGTCCACATATAATTTTCTGCTTTCCACTACAATAAATATTGTTAATGATCAAGAACAGTGTGTCAGTATATAAGAAATTTGACATTTTCTCTAGGAGAAAATAGGCCTTGTGCTAGTGGTAACAATCCTGTGTATAAGTAGTATAGTCAAAAATAAATCTCTGAGACCAGTCATATTTTTATAGTTCTGTTAATAGAATTTTCCCTTAGGTTATCTTAAATTGTTGTTCTTTTTCAGTCATTATTCAATCTTTTGGAATTTAGAAGATTAGTTCTGAATTACAAGCCTCCGTCAAATGCTCAAGATTTACCCCGAAATCAAAAGGTAAAATTATGAAAGATTTTTAAGCAGAGTGTATATATATATATATATATATATACATATATACATATATGTATATATGTATATATATATATAGGTCATCCTATTCTTTTATCTGTGCTTGGTTTTGGGGCAGTTTGTCTCATCAAATCTGGAACTGTTAAATTTGAATATCAACCCATTAATTTTGGTTACTATAGTAACTTTCTGTTCTTCATCAGTGTAATATAAATATGAATTTTTCTTCACACGTGTGTCAGTAATATGCCAATTTTTTGTGTCACTTTAGTAATTGCTTTTTCTTTTTTTTTGTACTGTCAAATTTCAGTAAACTTTATAGGTTTCAATTTATAATTCAAGGTCTTTCTTCAGTTACCTCCTGAAAAATTGTGTGGGAATAAAAATTTCTTTCAACTGTTTGTGTAGATGAGCCTTTTAAAAGATTAGTGTTGCTCTGGCTGTCTTTGCAGTGCAAATCTGTAACTTCTATTTTGTAAGTTAATACTGTTAGGCAATATAAGGTGACAGAGCACACAGATAATCAGGGCTAGATTGCTTGGGTATTCTGGCTGTGGACCTAGGGCTTGACCTGCCTGTTTTGTTTCCTTATCTGAAAGGTGTAAATAATAATAGTGATTATTTTATAGGGTTGTGAGAATTAAATGAGATAAAACATTCAAAGGGCTTAAAAGTGCCTAGTACATAGTAAGTGCCTCAGATGATGTTAGTTACTGTATTCATATTAGCTTTTCAAGGATAGGACTGATGCAGATATTTATACTTAATGGAAAAAGTTAATTATGGAGGTGATGTACGTGAATGTTTGGAGCTCTAGGGATCTTGTCATAAAGAAATTGTAGCCCTAAAGGGGACTGGTTGCACAAAGAAGTTCAAGTTTTAGGTTTCAATAAAGTGTTGAACTTTGTGTGACTTACTGTATTAATGATACATAACTAAATCATGTTTTTCTCTTAATGTGTAATTTGAAAACCACTTGTTCTGCAAACATGAAACATTTATAATGCAAGCTAGTGGGAATATAACAATTTATAGCTTGCTTTTCAGGCTATAATCTTTGAGCTATAAAGTATCAGGCTGGTAAACAAGCCATTTTCAGAAGGGAGTCCAGATCACTTGACAACCCCACAGACCTCCAGAGAAATTAAGCAAAACCCCTTCACTCATTACAGTTCTGCCGTGAAACTTTTTGGACTATTGATTCTCTTTATCGCAACTTGTTTAGTAATCACTGTTCTCTCTTCTGGTATCTCAGTTGAAGTAGATTTATAATTTACATGACATTATTTGGAAATATTGCTTCCAATTAGGTATTCATAGTATCTTGACCTTTTCTTTTTTGTTTCTGGATTTTAGTGCTTTACAGAGTTAATTTATTTTATTCTTCAAAACATTGAGTAAGACCAAGTCAGTTTTATAATCCTATTTAAAAAACAATTGTGATATCCATGCTTATGTATCAGAGCTGGTTTTAAAATTGTTCAGCTGAGTACTAGGGAAATACATAAATCCAATCTTCAGCACCTTTCTAGAGAAATTTGTTTTCTTGCAATGGAAGGGGCAGCATGTCCAGGGGTCTCTTCAGGTTAAGGAGTTAACAGGATCTCTACTTCCATTCTGAAAAGGACACTTATTTAGAAGAATTCTGTGCAATTTTATAAAAGATGGTTCCACAAATGAGGTTATTTAATCTGGCATGGGGATATCAATACATACTGTAACTTGACATTTCTGAAGCAAACATGTGTGACTTAGAGATAGTTATCAGCAAAACTGATTGGTGCTACATTCAACTGAGGTGATAAAAGACAGGTTTTTAAAAAGGTGTCAGTGTGTCTACTTATTATTTAATAGTGAATTTATATCCAACTTACGTAATGTTTACTGCAACACTGAGTTTGAAAAGTAATGTGCTAAGATACAGAATACCCTTGGGGATCACTTTGGTCAGATCACAGAGATGTCATTTGCATGCATTGCTAATCAGGATTTTTTTAGGTTATTTTTTATCAGCAGGTAAATCAGTCATAAATATTACATACATATTGAGTTAGAGAAAGAGATGTAGTTTTCGAAATCAGTTTGTATTTTAGGTAGACTTGGTTATTCTAGAAGTTGAAACTAATTTTATACATAAATACTTATTGTACTGTTCGTAATTTTAATGTCTAGGAGAATTGTGAGGTTATTAGAAATTTAAAGATGGATTCTCACTGTAAATACCTCATCCCTCCCCACTCCCACACATAGTGTCTTTTGGCTTAAATAGTCACAAACTGATAACAAAACATGTTAAATGTTGAGAAAACAAAGATGCATAAGTTCATAATAGAGCTAATCTCCATATAAATAGCTAAAACCTTATTACTCATAAGGTTATATTAATTAAAGTCTTGATTTCAGAGCAAATATTTCCAAATAAACAATATTTCCATACTTTCCACTACTCAGAGATGAGAAGCATTTGAACAGGGAAAGTGTTTAGTTAAATACCAATGAGCAAATACCTGAAGGAGTTTTGAATTTTACAAATAACAGAGGCATTCTGGAATTTCTGTCTTTAGCTATGAATAAAGTAACAAGTTTGGGTATATAAGTTTCAGTAAATCTTAAAGGATTCAAAGCATACAAAGTATGTTTTCTGACCACAGTGGAATTAGGTGGAATTTGACAACAGAAAGATAATTAGAAAATCCCCCTGATAGTAGGGAAATTAAGTAATACACCTTTAAGTAACCCAGGGGACAAAGAACAAATCAGATGGGAAATTTTAGAATATTTTAAACAATAAAAATTAAAATATGACATACCAGAATTAGAGGGATGCAGCTAAGGCAGTGGTTAGTGGAAAATACACAAACTAAAACACATTAGAAAATAGTTTCAAATTTATGACATCATTTTGCACATCAAGAAATTAGGGAAAAAAGCACATTAATATTTGAAAGTAAAGGAAAGAAAATAATAAAGAGCTAAGTCATTGAAATAGAAATGAGAAAGACGGTGGAGAAAATTAATGGAACCAAAAGCTGCTTCTAAAGATCAGTAAATTAATGAGTTTCTAGGTAGACTGAGCAAGAAAAAAGAGGGAAGAAACAAATTAGCGATATAATGAATCAGAGAGAGGGATATCACTACATATTCTCTAGACAATAAAAGAGAATAATGGAATATTATAAACACAATATCCTTACATTACATTAAAAAATGAATTTTTAGTTAAGAACCTACTCAGCAAAAAAAAAAAAAAATTCAACAGTGAAGTAGTTCACTGGTAAATTATACTAAACATTAAGGAAGAAATAATACTAATTCTTTACATGTTTTTCAAGAAAATTGAAGAAAAGATAAAACTTCCTGATTCTTTCTATGAGCCCAGCATTATTACCCTGAAACCAAAATAGAAAAAAGATGTTTCAAGAAAAGAAAACCAAAAACCAGTATTCCTCATGAATATAGAAGCAAAAAGTTGTAGCAGATTTTTGGCATATTGAATCCTGAAATATCAATGAAGGATGCTACTTCATTGCCAACTGGAAAGGTTTATTTAGAACTGCAGGATTGGTTTAGTGTTCAAAAATCAGTGTCATTCACCATGTTAACAGAGTAAAGAAGAAAAACCATATGATCATCTAAGTAGATAAAGAAGAGAATTTGAGGCGCCTGGGTGGCTCGTTAAGCATCTGCCTTCAGCTCAGGTCATGATCCCAGGGTCCTGGGATCGAGCCCCGCATCAGGCTCCCTGCTCTGCGGGAAGCCTGCTTCTCCCTCTCCGTCTGCCCCTGCTTGTGTTCCCTCTCTCGCTGTGTCTCTCTGTCAAATAAATAAATAAAATCTTTAAAAAAAAAAAATTTGACAAAAACAAGTGTATCTAAAATCTCACAAACTAGAAATTGAAAGTTTTCTGATCCTGATAAAGATTGTTTATGAAAAGCCTACAACTAGTATAACACTTAATGGTGAAAGACTGAATGCTTTGCCCCAAAGATTGGGAACAAGGAAGGATGTAATCCTTCACCACTGCTGTTAAACAGTAGCCTAGAGTTCTTAATCAGTGTTATAAAGCAAGAAAAAGAAATAAACATGAAGATTGGAAAGGGAAGAAAAAAGCTTTCTTTTTGTGTATATGACTTGATTGTCTGTGGAAAATTCTAAGTACTAAATAAATAAGTAAGTAAGTAAATAAATAAAGATAGAACCAAGAAATGATGAATTCAGCAAGGTTACATGATAGGAGGCGAACATGCAAAAATTGACTGTATTTCTAAATACAACACACAATGGGAAATCTAATTTAAAAATACTTATGTACAATAGCATAAAATGTGGACTATTAGGGGTAAAGTTCTATGGAAAATTATAAAATATTGCTGAGAGAAATTAAGGAAGTAGATATGTTCAATGATCAGAGGATTCAATATTGTTATGGTATCAGTTATCCCCAATTTAATTTATAGATTCAGTGCAATCCCAGCAGACTTTTTTCACAGGAATTGACAAATTGACATAAAATTTATGTGGAGGGGCGCCTGGGTGGCTCAGTCATTAAGCATCTGCCTTCGGCTAAGGTCATGATCCCAGGGTCCTGGGATCGAGCCCTGCATTGGGCTCCCTGCTCTGCGGGAAGCCTGCTTCTCTGTATCCCACTGCCTCTGCTTGTGTTCCCTCTCTGGCTGTCTGTCAAATAAATAAAATCTTAAAAAAGTAATAAAATTTATGTGGAAAATCAAAGAATGTAGACTAGCCATATGATTTTAAAAAGAAAGACAGTGTTAGAGGAATCAACTCTCAGGCATTCTTATTGGTGAAAAGATAGTTCTATAGATAAATGGAACAGAATAGAGTCCAGAAATAGACCTATATATATAGGGTGAGTTTAATTTTAATTAAAATTGACAAAACAATTCATAGGCAAGGGAAAATCTTTTAAACTAATGGTATCATAGAAAGATAATCCTCAACCCTTACAGAACATAGTCATTTATTTTTCAAATATATAAAAAAAATTAATAATGGATTATAGATACAAAAGAAAATGAAAATTATAAAATTTTTTTTAAAGATTTTATTTATTTATTTGAGAGAGAGAATGAGATAGAGAGAGAGAGCATGAGAGGGGGAGGGTCAGAGAGAGAAGCAGACTCCCCGCTGAGCAGGGAGCCCGATGCGGGACTCGATCCTGGGACTCCAGGATCATGACCTGAGCCGAAGGCAGTTGCTTAACCAACTGAGCCACCCAGGCGCCCCGAAAATTATAAAAATTTTTGAAGAAAAAAAATTTTAGTGTCTTGGGTTAAAAGATTTCTTAAGTGGGGCTAAACAAGGCTACAAATCATAGAAGAAAGTATTGAGTAATTGGACTTCATCAAAATTAAAAACTTGTAATCTTGGAAAAATTTATACAAAATGAAAAGTTAAGCCACAACGAGGAGAAAATATTAGCAAAATATATATCAGATAAAGGAATTGTGGCTAGAATATATAACTTGCATAACTCAATAATAAGATAACCTATTACTGTATTGGAAAAAATATTTGAACAGATACTTCACCAAAGAAAGTATGCAGACTGTAAATAACTACAGGAAAAGGTGCTGGACATTATTAGTTACAGGAATATGCAAATTAAAACTAGAGGTGCCGCATTGGACCCACTAGAAGAACTGGTTAAAAACATAATCCATATCCAAATATTGTAGAATGTGGACCTGGAACTCCCATTATGCTTTCGGTGGGAATATAAAATAGTATAACGCTTCTGTAAAAATGGTTTGGTTGTGTCTTAAAGACATCTACATAGAACCTAGGCCCTCTCCAGGTTTTGACTTAAGAGAAATGAAAACTTATGTCTACACAGAAACACTTAAAGTAATATCCACAGCATCTGGAATAGGTCACTTGGTAATAAGTGTGGGACAGCCATATAGTGGAACACCACTGAGCAGCAAAACAGAATGAATCGTCAATGCACACAATCATGTGGGTGAACGTCAAAATAATTCTTCTGTTTTAAGAAACCAGATTAAGTACATAGGGTATGGTTTGATTTATATAACTTTTATAAAGTGACCATGGTTGCTTTGGGATGATCATGGAGGAGGGGAGTAAGGGTTGAAGAAACTTGTGGGTGTGATGGATAGGTACATTATCTTGACCGTGGTGATGCTTTTACGGATGTTTACATGTCTGAAGTTCATAAAATTGTATATTTTATTACGTGCAGTAATAAATTACATCAATTACAATTTTGCCTGTTGAAATTCAAAAAGATTTTCTAGCCACGGAAATTGGCTGAGAGCAAAAGTGTTTCATTGCATTATATATATATTATTATATTACTTTTCCAATATGCTTCTCAGCAGAAATTGAGTTATTTTTCAAAAGTCATTTATTTCATCCTTGAAATGTCTCAAAAAACTGCACTGATGTAGGTGTGGTGATAAAAGAAAGAGAAATTGATTTCAGGAAATTAGGGCTATTTCTGAAAATTATTTTTTGGATTAAAATTCTTTGTGTTTACACTTTTAAAACCCAGTATTTATATAAGGCAATTGTGTTGGAGTATGAAGTACAACAGAAAAATCATAGATTAGCTTTCTTTCATTTAGAACTTTTAAACTTTATCATTGATGGTGGAATTTTTTTTAAAAAGATTTATTTATTTTAGAGAGAGAGCGAGTGCGGGGGTTGGAGGGTGTGAGGGGCAGAGGGAGAGAGGATCTTGAGCAAACTGCCCACTGAGCATGGAGCCCTTCGCAGGGCTTGATCTCAGGACCCTGAGGTCATGACTCAAGCCAAAACCAAGAGTCAGACACTTAACTGACTGAGCCACCCCGGCGCCCTGATGATGGAATTTATTATACTTACATAAAATCCATGTTTTCCATAAATTAATATTTTCATTCAGATAATGCACTTTGTGATTGCTGTAATGGTATATTGTTTTTGGATCGGTTGACAAGTATTTGGAGTCACATGTTTTATTCCTTTACACCTATTTTTTAGGACTCCTTTTTTTTTTTAATGCATTCTAGGAACAGCTATTTCTATATGGATTATATTATTCTGGACAGCAACTATACACATATACACACCCCTACAGTTTTATGATGTTGAGAAAACTAACCATATACTCAGACATTTTTTTCTAATATTTAAATATATAAGCTTCATCTGTTAAAATTGTTATTGCAAGAGCTAACTATAGTAAGAACTGCTTGTTTGATTTGTTACCATAAATATTTCACTGAGGTATGTGAATTACATTCTTTAAAAAAATTTCCTTCTTGTTTTAAAATAAATTGTTCATGATTGATAATATTGGGCTCTTGGTTTTTCTAGAGGGTTTGGTGAAATCAGATGTTCGTAAGAATTGAATGCCTGCTTTGTGTAGCAGAAAGTTGTGGAAGAAATATAGAAGTTCTTGTGTTTGAGAAGTTTACAGTCTTGTTGAGAAACAAAAGTTGAGATTTCAAAGGAGCACTAGAAGGATGATACGTTCATTTAATATTAGTATATATTCTAATTACTTATTAGACTAATACTGTCTGATAATTAGGATCATCCCATGACAGTGCCAGTTGGTGATTCATTGCTCAGTGAAAGACATTCATTTTAGTAGATGTGGAGTGTGAAGAAATGAATCATTGACTTGGAGGGGTCTGGGAAAGCTTCATGGAGGAGGAGGGATCTTTGTTTAAATGGGCTTATTGAGGAAAAGTACTTAAACAGTGCCTAGCACCAAGTTAGCACGCACTCAATGTTGGCTGTTGTTACTGCTGTCCACAGCAGCTGGGCCTTGCTGAATGGAAAGGATTATAATAAATAGACTTGAATGAGGAGAGGATGGATATTCTTGGCTGGGTAGTAACATGATTAGCTATGAAAATGTGGCATTTGTGCTGAAATTGTGAGCTAAGCCTAGGTCCTCTGCTGTTTTCGTCCTCGACTCCATTGAGTGCCTAGGTCACAACACTCTTTAATTATGATGTAGGAGTGCTGGACTCCTCCCTAATCAATATTAGTTAAGTTTTTGGTTTATTAAAATGAATATCTGTTTACCAGTAAAGATTTTGTTAATCTTCACTTAAGGGTTTTTTTTCCCCCAATAGGAGCATCGGAATTTGCCTTTTATGCGTGAGCTGCGGTATCTATTTGCACTTCTTATTGGTACTAAAAGGAAGTATGTTGATCCATCAAGAGCAGTTGAAATTCTTAAGGACGCTTTCAAATCAAATGACTCCCAGCAGGTAGCTTTTTTTACTTACTTACTTATTAATGTTTGTATTTTATTTAATCTGATCATTCCTTAAGCATTTTTTTCAGACACATGACAATTGAAGATAGTGTTATTCCTCTTTATTAAAAATAAGTTGTAGCCATTTAAAACATTGCTTATTTGGAAGATTTGCTTTTAAGTTAAGAAAAAAGTAACAGTGATCTTGGAAAGTGTTAAGATAAATGAAGCTGTAATTTATATTGTGATAGAAATTAATAAGTGAAAACAGTGGGTAAAATTAGGGATGTTCAAAAATGTTAGTTATAAATCTTCACGAATGTGTGATAAACCCAAGGCCAGTATAGTATACATGCTTTTGGTATGCCTATTTTTGTTGGCATGGTAGTTTCCTTAATTACTTAGAACTCTGAACTACATTAACTGTGTTATTGTTGCTTTTATTTTCCAATCTTTGTGTAGATCTCATGTTGAGAATCCTTACCTTAATTACATCTTCAAAGACCCATATTCTAAATAAGATTACATCCTTAGGTCCCAGGTGGACATATATTTTGGCAGGACACTATTTAACCCACTACAGTTGGTATGGATGTTTATAACTGAATTTTTGTGCTGAGTTTAGTTGTCTTTAACTATATGGCTTTGGAACAATTTCCTTAAGCTTCTTAGATCCAAGTTTCAACATTTTAAAGGTGAATGGATTGACCCAGCTGCTCTTTAGAAAACTTATAGCTAGAAAAATATATGATAGTAAATTTGTTTAATACTTGGGGCTATTTTGATAAATAAAGGCAGATTGCTTTACACTGATTGATCCGTCTTTGATAAACCCAGTCTTAGTAGGATTGGTTTATTTTTTTCTCCCTAGGTTCTGGATGAACCTATTTTCTGTGTTCCACCTCACATTATTGAAAGAATTATGGTAGCTGATGAATACACCTGTCACTGCCTATTCCTGTTTTTCCATGTTAGGGGAACTAGCGCTGAAAGAAGGGATGGCCAAGGGTGATGTAGGTGCTAGTTCTGAATGGAGAATTCGTTTGAAGGCCATGAGATGGTGGACTTGATAGTCAGGGAGTCAGTGATTGATTAGACTAAACCTGTCCAGGTTAACATATCTTAATAAAAGTGGATGTGGCTTAAAAAGTGTGTAAAAGTTGAATTCAGAAAATGAATTGCTGAAAAACATGTCTTCCTTCTAAGAAGCCAGTAACAGTCTATATAATGAAGAGCTCTTTGGTAATGTGGGTCCTTCATTTTATGAAGATTCATTAGAGAACTCTTTATTTTTAAAAATCTCATTTGTAAGTTAGAATTTATATATATGTATGTATAAATAATATTGCATATATTATATGTAACATAATAAATTTATATTTATTTTCCCATAGTGAAACCCAGTGACTGTGACTATCAATATAATGCTTATTTTTCTCAGGTACTTATTTTATTCTCTGGTTAGGTTATAAATATTTCTTGTATTTGATCTGAAACATTTCATATGATATTTTTGTGAGGAGTCAGTAATTTTATGTTTGATGTGACTATAAGTTTTATGTTGCAATATTTAGTATTTTTATTAGTAGGCTCAAATATCAACAAGACTTTTTTTTTTCTTTCCACAGCAAGATGTGAGTGAGTTTACACACAAATTATTAGATTGGTTAGAAGATGCCTTCCAAATGAAAGCTGAAGAAGAGACGTAAGTTACCATGAGATTTCGTGATGGAGTTTTAGGAGATTGATAAATAACTCATTTTTTTCTCTTTTATGTATCAGTGTCTATGGAGAAATAGAAAACTGAGAGATGTATGGGAACCCAAACGTTACCTGTATTGACAAGTTGTTTGAAATTTGTGGCCTAAATGCTGAGTAGCTTTAGATTTCTACTGTAAGATTAGAATCTTGCCAGAAAGATCTAAGAAGCAGTCCCTGAAAGGGCTAATCCCACATGCCCAGGTCTTTTCCTTGGATTCAACGGTCTCTTTTTCATGAGGAAGAATGGGTTAGTGGTGGGGCAAGATACCAGGAGTGTTACTTCTGATGAAGTCCTTTCAGATGGAATCAAAACGACAAGGATATGAAGTTCCTCAGTATTTTCTAGCTTTTTATTTTCTGTCCATCACGTTGAACCAATAAGACTTTGGTTATTTAAGAAATCTGCATACTTTCAGGATGGTTCTACTCCCATTCCCATGAGGCCACTCTCCTAATACCAACCATTGGTTCCTTTGTGTATCTTTATAAAACATTGGTGGATCATTTACCACTATAGGTTCCGATGTGATCCAACAAGATGCAGGTAGTAGACCTGCCTAGAAGGTCTTCTACCTAGAAGGCAGGTAGAAATCCAAGGCTGAAAATTCTTTCCCTTCTCTTTTTTCTTATTTTTAAATTACAGCCAGCTTTACTGTTCGGGAAACATCATTATAACAGGTCTGCAGTGAGACTAAATTAAAGTAAAAAATATTCTACTTACACAGTGTTAATAAGAGATACCTCCAAATGTTAATATAGATCTAGACTTCCTCCTTTCATTCTCCAATTCTCAGTTGAAAAGTAAGTTCATATATTCCCTTGAGGTTTTTTGTTTTGTTTTTTTTTCCTGAGAGAGAGAGTGAGAGCAGGGGGAGGGACGGAGGGAGAGAGAATCTTAAGCAGGCTCCGTGCTCAGCGTCAAGAGTCTGATGCTTTGGGGCCCCTGGGTGGCTCAGTCGGTTAAGTGTCCGACTCTGGATTTCAGCTCAGGTCATGATCTCAGGATCGTGAGATCCAGCTTCTTGTCGGTCTCTGCAGTCAGTGGGAAGGCTGCTTGAGTTCTTACGCTCTGCCCCTCCCCTTGCTCTGTGCTCATGAGTGCTCTCTCTCTCTCTAAAATAAATAAAATCTTTAAAAAAAAAAAAAGAGTCAGATGCTTAACCAGTTGAGCTTCCCAGGTGCCCCTTCCCTTAATCTTTAAGGTAAGTCCAAAGAAATTTTATATTTGAAAATCAGATTTTTTTTTTTGCCTTTATGGTTGCAGTCTAACAAAAAATAAAAGTCACTTCTGAGTTTCTGAGTTTGTTCAGTCTCAGCTATAGGCATGTTATTTCTGTGTCTGCATAGAACCTGCAGCCGGTTCCCTCACTTGGGTGTGTATAGTTCCTTCAGTCCTTCAGATGGTCAGTTTCATGCACTTGAATTCTAGATTTCAGAGGGTTATTAGGACACACATGATTAACACTGAATGGTCTCTTACCTTGGAAATTGTAGAACTAAAGCAAAACTTCAGCCCTTTAGCTCTCAGTCCAACTATATAATATTCCCGGAACTTTGTGCGGTCCAGACTCAAGTTGTTGCCAAAGTCTGTAGCAGAAATTTTAGGATATGCTGTAAACAGCAAATCATTGGTTTTAATTCTGCCTGGATGCCTGTCATTGAGGGCTAATTGCTTGCTGACAATTATATGTGAACTTAAACTAAGTTGGGGGAAATCTCTGAAATTAATTATGATGCTATGTTTACAGTGTTTGAGGAAAAAAAATTCTATTTTTGCTAAATTTTGTCTTGGAATGGGGCATTTGAAAGCTGCTTCCTTTTTGGCATGTTTAGAAGTTGATGATGCTGACATCTCTGGTCCTCATCTTCTTTCTTGTCCACCAAAAATTTTAGTTGCATTTTCCTTATGAGCTTCTTCAGTTTGTGGCTCTGAGTGACTTATTTTTGTGCCACAGTGGTTGTGCTCATTGCCTTTTGCTGTGGAATTGCTTAGGCCTGGGAAACTCTCCTCTTAGGTTAGTTTCTTTCTTTTCTTCAGATTAGCTTCTCTCTTCGTGTTACTTTCATCTGGAAAATCTCCACATCAGATTCCTGGCATGAATCTGCTGTTGCTGCATATGAAAGCTGAGTCCCAACATCCAGTGAAGAGACACTCTTTCCTCAGCTTTTGCACGTCTGGGCCTAGAGTATATTTCTTTCTGCTGCATTTCTTTCTGGGTGGCATATGCCAATAAAGTTCACATGCATATATATTTTTTATTCCTTTAGGAAGGTTTGGCTGAATTTTTAAGTTTAACCTGCTTCTTAGCCTCTATCTCATGCAGAGCCAGCCCTGTTTGATGGATGCCTGTCTTTTCTTCCTGTTCTTTTGGTTTGTTTTCTGGCCTTTACATTTGTTTTTCTCTAACTTGCTCCTCTGATATTGTCTTGATAGGCTCCTCATAGTGAGAGTTAGTGATTCACTAATGAGAGTTGTCCACCCTGGTCCCTCTCTAGTACAGCTCATGTCCCTTGTATTTTTCCTTAGAGTTCTCATACCAAAAATTCATTGCATGTGTTTCCTCAGAGTGTGGACAGTATCTGTATCTTCATCTGTGATAACGGAGTCTTTGAGGTTTTTTCAGTAATTCTTTGAGTGTTTTACCCTGAAATCCCTAGTTCCTCCTCTCAAATCTATCCAGATTTTCTATAAGCACTTCATTTAGTGTATCCTGTCTTCAATACATGACCCCCAATTGATTTTTATTTGTAGCCTCAGAAGAGTGCCTAAATCCATGTTCCTTCTGAGGGGATCATTTTATGCTGATTTTGGAGATACTGCTTATTATTTATTTACTTGTTAATTTTCTTTGGGTTCTAGTCACCTCTTCTGATCTAGTAACTAACAAATTATCTCCCTTTTTTTTCTAAAACTTTTAAAAGAAGCTAGAACTTTTCCATTCCAGTTCATATGAAATCTTAAGTTTATTTGAAATATGTTCTCCTTGTTCATTTCCCCATCGTTTTCTGTTGTTTACTGTTTGTGGAGCTAAAACTGTTTTGTTGTTGTTGTTGTTTTTAAAGATTTTGTCAGAGAGTAAGCGAGCACAAGGCGGGGAGCAGCAGGCAGAGGGAGAAGCAGGCTCCCCGCTGAGCAAGGAGCCCGATGTGGGACTCAGTCCCGGGACCCTGGGATCATGACCTGAGCCGAAGGCAGATGCTTAACCCACTGAACCACCCAGGCATCCCACTAAAACTGTTTTTGAATCTCTGTGCTCCCCCTGTATAGAACAGAGCTTTCCAGTTGGTGTACCATGGCTAGCCAGATTATGGATTGTGGAGATATTGATCCTGTTTCTGTGATCATGAGAAAATATATTTTTTTACCTTAAAGTTCTCTGCATATGATATACCAATGGTATTAAAAAGATTGGGAAGCTCTGACCCAAAGCATTCTAGTTTGCTCTATCAGCTACCCTAGACCTTTGAACTTCCTTGCCAATGTAATTCCCAAGGGTAAGATGTCCCTGATACAAGTTTTCTGTAGTGATTTCTTTTGGCCTTTGATATTTGTGTCAGTCTGTCTTTACTACTGCTTTCATGTAAATGGTGGGTCTCTCTCTTTTTTTTTTTAAGGTTTATTTATTTTAGAGAGAGAGCGGGTGCATGTGCAAGTGAGGAGAGGACCAGAGGGAGAGGGAGAGAATCTCAAGCAGACTCCCCGCTGAGCATGGAGCCCAACTCAGGGCTCGATCTCAGGACCCTGAGATCATGACCTGAGCCAAACCAAGAGTGGATGCTCAACTGACTGAGCCATCCAGGCACCCCTGTAGATCATTTCTATTATAGGAGTCTCGTATCTTTTTAATTGTTCTTCACTTTTAGTCCTTATATTTCTGTTGGCATAACCAGTCTGGGCCCCTGAGATTCACAGTTTAAATGCCAGATGAAGAATAGGACCTCTTAGAGATTGGAAAGAAGGACAAGGTAAACAATTTCTGGAAGATTCCTACCTGACTCTTTAGGGAATGTCTGTTTACCACAGACCAGTGGAGAGGAAGCTAAAATTCAGGCAGGAAGATTTGAGAAGAGATTTGGAAAGAAAGTTCAGAATTTGTAGAGCCACTCAACATCCAGTTCCTTCTGGCAAAGTCACCAACCTGTTAAGTCATTGCTCTTTACATGTGTGTGGCAGTAAGGGATGTTGATTTTCTACATTAAAATAAGAGGCCATGGAAAGGAGATTTCCACTAATACTTACATTTAAAGATTCATAGATTTTTACATCAAGAGAGACAATCTTTGGCTCGTTCCTCTCACCCATGTCAGTCTCAAGTCCTTTTTATTCGCACAGTATAAGATATATAAGGTATGAAATAAATTTTTCCCATAGAGTTAAAATGCCCAAAGAATAAGTATATGTAGTCGGAGAGGATACATTGATTTTGGAGTCCGATTTGTGTTCACTTTGTAGCTTGATTTCTTAACCAATGGTGTGAATTTGGGCAAGTGACTTAACCTGCCCTACACCTTTATTATCAGTAAAACAGAAGTAATTGTACTACCTGTTATCAGTCAGAATAGGCTAGATAGTCCAGTGGCAACAACCCCCAAACCCTGCAGGCATATATCATATTGTTAGATGATGTGTCCTGTGCGTGTGAGCAAGGGGCTCTGCGCGTTCTTTCATTCAGGGCCCTCCGTGACAGACGCTTCCCCTCATCACCCTTTCTGGGGTTACCATGCCAACGAAAGTACACCGGCTCTCAGAGTTTGTACCACACATCACTTGTGCTCACATGTTGTTGGGCAAAGCAAGTCATGTGGTCTGCCTAACTTGAAAGTGAGTGGAAACACCTTATACCCATTAGGATGGCTACTATCAAAAAACCCCAGAAAATTGCAGGTGTTGGCAAGGATGTGAAGAAATTGGAACCCTTGTGCACTATTGATGGGAATGTGAAACATCACAGTGGCTTTTCAAAAGATTAAAAATAGAATTGCTATTTGAGGGAGGGAGTCCTTTCACAATGTATATGTATATCAGATCATCACATTGTATGCTTTAGACTTTGTCACTTACGCCTCATAAAGCTGAGAAAAAGATTAACCATATGATCCAACAAATCCACTGCTGGGGGATATACTAAGAATTGATAGCAGGGTCTTGAGGAGATGTTTGTACACCCATGTTCATAGCAGCATTAGTCACAATAGCCAAAGGGTGGAAAGCACCCACTGTCCATGGATGATTAGATAAACAAAATGGGGCATACATACAGTGCAACATCCTTAAAAAAGAAGGAAATTCTGACACATGCTACAACATGGATGCTAAGTGAAATAAGCCAGTCACAAAAAGACAAACACTGGATGCCACTTACATGATGTGTCAGGAGTTGTAAAACTCAAACAGTGAGTAAGAACACTGGTTGCCAGGGAGGGAGAAATGTGGAGTTGTTCAGTGAGTGTAGAGTTTCAGTTTTACAAGATGAGAAGACTCCTGGAGATGGGTTGCACAACAATATGAATATACTTAACACTACCGACCAAACACTTAAAAATGGGTGGATGTAAATTTTGTGTTATGTGTATCTTACCACAATTCACATTTTTAAAATTTAAATAAAATGTGAGTGGGAAAGTACATCTTAACCACATATCTGGAAGTAGAGGGCCAGAAATCTTTTTGAGTATCTCGAACAACTACCATCCTACCTCAGAGCATTGTTGTGAGGAGTAAGTGAAGTGCTTCCCACCAGTTGTTTAAAGGAGTAAATGATGATGCAATGCACTACATTTATAAAAAGACCATGTCCTTCCCCCCCCTGTTTTTAGCAAATCGGTTTGACTGGTTTAAACACAAAATTCATGAAGATAAATTCTGTACACAGTTGTGGATACCACACACTTTATGTAGTAATGCCAAGATAAACGGTTTTCAGACCACAGAGAACAAAACATAAAAAGAAAAGGTTAAAAAATTGTTAACTTCTGTTTACTTCAAGCGAAAAAAGAAAAAAGAAACAATGTGTATGTTAAAGAATTTGGAAAATTCACAAATGCCTACTCGTGCCTGTAGCATGAAAAAAGGAGTAGCTCCTGAGCTGCTGTGGGTCAGAGCTAGTGTTGTGCTCCTTCACTGGTGATAGCTGCTCTTTTTGAGTGGTGTGCACTCTTTTATTTAAATGTGGGAAATGACATGTTAAAGTTTTATAGAAAAGTACTCCAAGAGGGGCTTTTCTTTCTTCCCAGCAAGTCCAAATAAGCATGTATTGTACAGACTAAAAGTGTGAGATTGAAATGCACAATGGTAATAGAAAGATCAGGCGCTCCATGAACACAGACTGTGTCAGGTCCTCTTGTAATGTCGTCCCAGGCAGCAACTCATTTTAACCCTTACAACAGCCGTTTGAGTTCAGTCACTATTATTAGCCTCAGTTGACAGGTGAAAAAATGGAAGAATAAATTTAAGTGCCTTGTCCAAGGTAATGTCAAGAGCGCTGAATTAGTGACAACAGCCTAAATGTTACCATCTTGGCATGTATTATTGTTCTTTGAATGTTTTATTACTTACAGGTCCAAAAATTATAACCACATTTGTATTTTTGACCGTGCTTTAGGGATGAAGAGAAGCCAAAGAACCCCATGGTAGAGTTGTTCTATGGAAGATTCCTTGCTGTGGGAGTACTTGAAGGTACGGTGACACATGTTTACTCTTTATGACATTTGAAGAGATACTAGCTTTTGTCTTGATAGTGACTCCTAGCTTGTTGAATGGTTTTTAATTTTAATTTGATTTACTCTGTCTAGTAGTTCCTGTTGCACTGCTACTACTAATCATTTATAAGAAAACATTGACTTGAGTGAATGAAAAAGAAGGTACAGGGTGTATTATCACCCTGTAATTGATAGTTATCCTGCTGTCCTTTCGCTGAGAAAACTTCTGTGATTTTGTGAATTGTTGGGGTACAGGGAATTAAGGGGGCAGTTGATTTTGAAAATAATATTGGAGTTGAATACTGGTTTTGGTAGGATGGTTACTGTTTTTGAGGGTTTCAACTCTATGAATGTTGAAAGCTGCATTTAATAATTTAGCAATTTAGTATAGTTAAGGTATTACATTTCTCAGGTGATTTTAAAATTCTTTAGGCTCTAGTTTTCAAGAAAGAATCATACTCTTATCTTTTGAAAAATCATTTAAGAGTGATACTACTCCCATCTACCCTAAATGCCTATTACTTAAAATCTGGGTCTGACCAGATTTTTTTTCCTAATAAAGGGAAGGGAACTGACTCATTAAATGTACTTCAAATAATAATAATTACTAAATCCCAAAGAATGAACTTTTGAAAAAATTTGAAATATTTGAAAAACTTTCCAAATCTTCCGAATGGCCCAGTCCATCAACTTTTGGAAAGTTAGCTCAGATCACCTGAAGTATAAAATTTGGAAAATTGGTTTTCCTTCAGTATCTTAAGTAATGGATTCTTATGAAGTTTTGTTTGAATATAATTTTATAGTTTGGGATTCAGAAAAAGGCAGATAATAACTCAGGATTTAGTCAGGCATTTAAAATGTTACACTGAAGTGTCTGTACTTTTTTTTTTTTTGCCTCAAATGCTAAATATTCTTTACATAAATAGTGGAATATTTACATAGGACATTACTTCCCAATTTGGGATGTCCATACTGTCTATACTGATTTTTACTTGAAGTAGAACAATGTATTTGAAACAATAGAGTAGCTCTAATCAGGTGATGACTGTGCACTATTTATATCCTTTCTGCTTGTGTTACCTTGATTCTTAAAAGTGATTTATTGAAATAATTTGTCAATCAGTGTTGAAGTCCTTGTACTGGATATAAGTTGTTTCAAACTATCGTGAGACATAGATGTGGTTTTATTTATTTATTTATTTTTTTATAACTTTTTTTTCATTCTTTTTTTAAAAATTTTATTATGTTATGTTAATCACCATACTTTACATCATTAGTTTTTGATGTAGTGTTCCATGAGTCATTGTTTACGTATAACATCCAGTGCTCCATTCAGTACGTGCCCTCTTTAATACCCATCACCAGGCTAACCCATCCCCCCGCCCCCCAGAACCCTCAGTTTGTTTCTCAGTCCATAGTCTCTCATGGTTCGTCTCCCCCTCTGATTTCCCCCCCTTCATTTTTCCCTTCCTGCTATCTTCTTTTTTTTTTAACATATAATATATTATTTGTTTCAGAGGTACAGGTCTGTGATTCAACAGTCTTACACAATTCACAGCACTCACCATAGCACATACCCTCCCCAGTGTCTATCACCCAGCCACCCCATCCCTCCCATCCCCGCCACTCCAGAACCCTCAGTTTGTTTCCTGAAATTAAGAATTCCTCATATCAGTGAGATCATATGATACATGTCTTTCTCTGATTGACTTATTTCGCTCAGCATGATACCCTCCAGCTCCGTCCACATCATTGCAAATGGCAAGATTTCATTCCTTTTGATGGCTGCATAATATTCCAATGTGGTTTTAATACATTTCCAGGTGAACTATGTATTTGCTTCAGTAAAAATAATTTGCTTTCAAGCTCTTTCTTAATCACTTTTACATATGTCTTCCTAATGCTTTCTTTTAGACCAGCAACTCTCAATTGGAGGTACTTTTTGTTTGTTTACTAAAGTGCTCTCATTGCAAAAGTTCCTCAACTTTTCCAGAATATCTGGTCCATTGACCCCTTCATTTTGTTCCTCTTGGCCCTTTTCTTTTTTCTTCCTTCTTTGCCCATTATGATCATTCTTATAAACATCTAACACTCCCCTTCCCCCCATTCCCTCTGTGGCTATTCTCTGACCGTCACTGAGCTATTCATCTCCTCTCTGTGTGCACTGAGTACCTGACTATTACTGGGGAAGAATCACTCAAATGGGCTAACTAAATGGATCATGGATTTGTAGTAGATAACTAAGCTTCACTGGACCGAATCCTGTAACACTACTGGCAGTCATACTTGTTTTGTTAAATCACTGTCTTCTATCCCATTTTCTGCAATAATGATTTTTATCTTTTCTACTTCTAATCTAACTTTTCTGGCTCTTCATTCTCTGAGAAAGACCTTCCCACAGATTTTATGGATTTGCCATGAAGCTATTGAAATCTAGCTGTAGGTCCTGTCTAAGGTCCTGAATCTAATTTTGTGTTTGTAATTTTGTTGTATCATAGTACTTAAACACAACTTTCTCAAATACGTGAGCTTCAGGCTCCACAACCTCCGTCCATTCCTACCTCTACCACATTCTTTTTATTTGTCCCTCCAGATAATAAAGAATTATTCAGTCTTCTATCAGAAGGCTGTTGTTTATATGTGCTCAGAATCTCATCCTTGCATGCTTTCAATCAGACCTGACTCTCTCCATTATCTTGCTTTTTTCTTGTATCTTCAGCTTCGCCCTCTACTGTTTTCCTCAACAGTATTTAGACATGGTTTGGTAATTCACATCTTAAACAAAAAAGAACTCCTTCCCCATAGTCTTTTTCAGTTAATCTTATTCAGTTAAGCCCCTTTCAAGAGAGGAGTTTGTTTTTACCTGCTAAATCCCCATTATTCAACCCATCCCGCTATTGCTTCTGGCCCCAGACCCCTTGTAAAAGGGATCTTTCTAAGGTTATCAATTTCCAGCATGTATTCAAGGCTGCCAGATCCCACTCAGTTCTCATAGTGAACTCTTAACTATTCATGCTATTTACTCTCTCTTCCTTTTCCTCTTTCCTATATTCTGTCCTTAAAAAACTTCCCTGGCTTCTGTGGCACCATATTCTCTTGTTTTTTTTTCCTGCTTCTGTGGGTACTTAAAGCCTCTTCTTTTACCTAAGGGTAGGAGATCCTTGGGCCTCAGCTCACACCGCCCTGCCTTTTCCTGTCTGCCAGTTCCCTTGGCAGTCTCATTCACTCCCTTGATTAACTGCTGTCAGTAGCCAGCGATTCTCTCAGTTACAGCTTCAGACCAGAAGATTAATTTTAGTTACAGACTCATATCCAACTCTCTTCTCAACTTGAAATCCCATGGGCCATTCTAAAACAACGATTGCCACTACTACGTTAAAACAAGTGGAAAAAAAATTCTCCGCTCGCTCTTTAGTGGAGAGCCTTTCAAGTCAGTTGTTTATGATGGAAATCGAATATCATTCTTGATACCTTCCTTACTCTTCTGCCCCCCGTCTTGCCAGTGAGCCAGCCACCAGTCAATCATATTTACTCCTTCCTGAATATGTGTATAAATGTCTGTAATTTCATCTGCTTTTGTACACTTTTACTATTAACACCGTATTCCACATTGCCTTTATTTCTGGATGGATTCTATAATAGTCTCCTATCACCCACTTAACACAGAAGCCATAAGGATGTTTCATCAGAGACATGAATCTGATCCCTTTATTCCCAGGTTTAACTATTCACAGTGACTTCCTGTTAATCAGAATATACTGAGAAAAATAATTCTTAACAAGGGCTTATAAGACTTTTTGTAGATTTTGACCCCCTACCTAATTCTTTATTGTCATCTTCCCATTGCTCCCCTAAGTTACAATGTCCTCCCCTTAATTCTTCAAGCAGGCCATGTTCTTTGCATCCTTAAAGCCTCTGTGTGTATTATTCCTTGGCCAAGAATTCTCTACAGCACCCTCACGGTCTGGCCTGGATAACTCCTACTCAGCATTCAGGTCTCAGTGTAAATGTCATTTTGCTGTGGAAGTCTTCCCTGCTCTACCCTCCAGCCCTAAAGACTAGGTTAGCTCTCCTTTTTATACCCTCTCACAGCACTGTCTCACCACACATTTTATAACACAAGGATAGATAATTTTTTGTTCATAATTATGTGTACAGTTAATGTACATATAATGTAATGCCTTTCTTCCAAAAGAGGCTAAGAGTTTCCTCAGCTCAGAGACCATATGTATCTCTTTTGTTCACTGTTATACATATTCTCAGTGTTTAGCATAGTATCTTGTCCTTAGGTATTTTTTGAAAGAATATATGTACACACACACACACACACATACACACACATACACACACATACACACACATACGTGTGATCACTTACATACATAAGGTGTGTAATTGATATCTATGGCTGGATGTGAATGTGCATATATGCATGTATAAACCAACAAGGAAATGACAGTGACTACCCTGTGGAACATAGAGTGATGGTTTTCAGGTTCAGGAGGTAATTCATATACACATTTACTTTTAGTGGCTAAAAGGCCATATTGAGTAACAGTTAACTTTCCCTTCTCCTATAGGTAAAAAATTTGAAAATACTGAAATGTTTGGTCAGTACCCGCTTCAGGTCAATGGATTCAAAGATCTACATGAGTGCCTAGAAGCTGCTATGATTGAAGGAGAAATTGAGTCCTTACATTCAGAGAATTCAGGAAAATCGGGCCAAGAGGTGAGTTTAGCATCTTCATTATTCCTCTCTCCCTAGGTCTTTCTTAACAGTGCGGTAAAGCACAATCTAGGGCCCTAATTATATAGCTGCCTAATAACTGAGAGAATACTCAGATTACGTGTTTGGATTTAATTATGGTAGTTTAGACATTTGGGAACCTGGCACAAACATGTCTGTAATCTATGTTAAATTCTCACTTAACAATTTAGCTTTAAAATTTCTGTTAAAATCCTCTTTTAGGATACTGTTGAGGCTGTTTAGACTTTTTAGGGAAGGTACCAGTCGCTGTAATGTGCCAGTCCTGGAAGTAAAAAAGAAAAACACTGAAATTAGGGTGGAATTTTATATAGACATATGTTACTTATATCAAATAGTGTTGGAATTTGTCTAGATTCCTTTTTTTTTTTTTTTTGTAAAATTGCTATATAATTGCATGAAGGGCAGATGGAATAACTTGCTTTCTCAAGAAAGATAAAACTTAAAAAATATAAACCTGTTTGTTTCCACTGGTCTCTGTCTTGCCACCCATCTCTCTCTCTCTTTATTCATGTTGTTAGTTTCATCTATATATCCATCCACCCACACATATATTCATCCTTATGTGTTACTATAATGGAAGGCAAAGGACAGACCATTTGCTCCAAAATCAGTTCTCATTAAGCAGTTGCTGGTAGTTGTCTACTTGTAAGTTCCATGCATGAGGGTAGGGATCTTCATCTTTGTCATTCTCTATTATATCTCTAGTGGATAATATGGTGACTGCAAATAGAATTACATAATACACATTTATTGACTGACTGAATGAAATGTCTCAGTGTTACCAAAAAAGTTTCTGAGGACTTTATCCCCAAATGGGTGCTTAATAAATGTTAGGTGATGATATCTCTGTTTTTCTAAACAGGGACTGAGTTCTTATATCTTTGAAAATAAATTGCTTTTATCTGAATATGTGCTTTTTAAAAAAGATAATTAACTCTTTCCTGTTGTAACTTCATCCTCATTTCCTTCTCTTCCCTTATACACCGAAATAAAATAAATTACATTTACTATTTTCTGGCTTTTTTTTTTTTTTTTTAAGAGGGGGAGAGGGAGGGAAAGAGAGAAAATATTTGAGGTAGTTTTTCTCTCTACATCATAGATCATCTACATAAGTGATTCTCAGCAGATGCCTAGGCCCTACGTCAAAGCTGTCAAATCTGAATATAGGGTAGGAATGTGGTACTTGGGCCCAAGAGCTCCACCAGTGATTCCCAGATAGACCTCCAATTAAGAATATTTAAATTAAGCTTATTTATTTTACTGATTGGTCTCTAAAGATTGGGACTCTGTGAGCATCCCATAATGGAACAGGAAAGCAGACCCCCTTGCCTAAAGTGTGATCTCTTTTCTATTAAACAAAAGGATGGGTTTGGGCAGGAAAAGGGATGGCATTTTCCTTACACTGTCAAAGTAGCTTGTAAGTGAAATATACGTTGGTTTATTGGTAAATAATCTTTCTTATGTATTCCCAGCTTTTATATTGAATCTGAATTTCATTATTTATTTAAAAAAATCTAGTTTGCCCTCCATCTTTGGCTTCATACTCTGAATGCCCGTATATATTTTCTGCCTAGGTTTTTACATCCAGCCTAACAGATACAGTGGTTTGTCTCCTCTGAATTCAGCAGTTTGTAAGCATTCTTAATAAGAGCAAATTCATTTACCTGTATTCCTATTACTAGTTGCCTAGATTTGTAGGACACAATAGTTTCAATAATAATTCAGCCTGGTTTAAGAGACTATCACTGGCTAAAGTAGACTATCTTAAAAGTTTTTAGTAGTGTACTTAAATTATCGTCTTATTTCATTATGTCCTTCAGGATAACTGTTCTGTTTCTTCTTAAGTATCTATAAACACCAATGAGTAACATTTTAGGCTTGTTTGTAAATTAACATTGTCCCTGATGATAACACCTTTTATCTCTTAAACTATTATTTAGTAAAAGTTACTGATTTTACTTTGATACAGGAAACATCTCTTTTGCTGAAATGGCTCTGGTTAAGTAATTTAGGAAAACCTCTAATCTCCTGAATCACTCATGTTAAAATATCCAGTGGCCTGTAAGAGTTTAAATTTCTGGAATGCCGTACCAAGAGATAACTGAATAAATTAAAAATGATTATATGTAAGATAACTACTTATAAAATATTTTTCTAAATCACAACTTTGAACTAAATGGTGTGCAATTTATAGATGGATCAAACTTTCTAGGAAACCTGGAGTTTTTTTTTTTTTTGATTGCCTATTGGAGCAAAAAAATTTCAGGTACATTTCCTTTTAGACTATCGCTATGCACATATAAGTATTTGTATTTGTTCATACTGTCCTGTGACTTGCATTTTTCACTCACCAGTATATCATGAGCATCCTTCCACATCAGTATATATGGCTTTACACCATTCTTTTTAAAACCTGCATAGTATCACATAGCCCGTATTTCTAAAATTAAATTTATTTCATTCTTCTGTGAGACAGTAGTTGGACAAAGAATTATTTCAAGGAATGTCTTTCTATAAATACCCTTGAGAACTTAGGAATGAAAGGTAGTCAGAAGTGGAATTTTTCGGTCACCAGGCATACTCATTTAAAAATAAAAGTACTGCCAAAGTTCCCTTCACAAAGTTGTACTAAGTTATAGTCAAAATGCTAAAAGAAACTTTATGGAACTTTAAAAACTAGAGAAACAGTACCTACATATACCATATTAGATATATGTAGATGTTATATGGGAAATTTATCTTTTAGAGTAAAAGGGCAAATGGGTGAACCCAATTAAATGACTAAAACAAATTTTCAAGTTGGGATAGGAACTGTTTGCTTCTCGTGCTTGATTTATATCCTGGTTTTGTTTGATGTTCTGTGGGAATTTGAAATGGTAGGTCTGATTTTTCTGTCCCCTGCTTCCTGCATTCATGTAATCTCACAAAAGCAAGGTATTTAAAATATATTAATAAAAATTCAGCTATTACAACTCATAAAGATGATTAATTCTCTCTAGAAAATATTTTTGCTAAGTTAGATTTATAGTCATAAGTTTGAAAGCACTTTTGTTGCCCATGTTGATTATGTTTTTTTTATTCACTAACTACCCTAATCTATTATTTCTGTAGGTTCATTATATAATATAATATGATAATAAATAATAATAAAATGTTTATAAAGACATGGAAACTATAAGCATGATACTTACCTTTAATGACCTGTGTCTCACAGGCATGGCATACCAGTTGGAGAAGCAAATATAGTTTTTTATTGAATGGAAAAATAATATTTTGAAAGAAGAACATCTCATTGTTGTATATTTAAAATTCTAGTTATATACTGCTATACTTAAAATCCTAAAATCACAGAGCTAGACAAACCCATATATTTTCTAAGATGAATTAGGGGAATGTCCGGCTATCTCTTCCTATCCCCATCAGCTTTAGAATAAGAAAGTAAAATCCTTCCACTCCTGTAGGAAAAAACTGTCACTGCTGTTAAAGGAAATACATTCACAACAGAGACATAGTACATAACTATTATGAACATTCTTTCTTAAGATATGGAAGTTATTTCCTGGACTTTTCATGGTCTACCGAGAAGCATACCCCCAGTTTGGGTGATTTTATTTCTATTGGCCATGGTAGGTTTCCATGAATTAAAGTATGTAACTATTTAATTTTAATGGTGACATTTAAAATACTGCAATAAAATATGAAAGTTATAGTTCTTGAAACCTACTTACTTATTTTAGTATCATAAAATGAAGTAGAGAATATTATCCTAAGGCATCAAAAGTTGTCTTTGTGGTATGTATGGGGTATGTTCTAATTCTTAATACTAATTTTAGGTGTGTATTAGAATTAAGTAAAATTCTTTCCAGTGCCATGTGAGAACAAAAAAAATAAGCAGACTTTGCTCAAGAAATTTCAAAACTTAAGAGATTCTTCTGATACTAGGTCTTTTTTTTTTTTTTTTAATTTTATTATGTTATGTTAATCCCCATACATTACATCATTAGTTTTTGATGTAGTGTTCCATGATTCATTGTTTGTGTATAACACCCAGTGCTCCATGCAGTACGTGCCCTCTTTAATACCCATCACCAGGCTAACCCATCCCCCCACCCCCCTCCCCTCTAGAACCCTCAGTTTGTTTCTCAGAGTCCATAGTCTCTCATGGTTCGTCTCCCCCTCCGATTTCCCCCCTTCATTTTTCCCTTCCTACTATCTTTTTTTTTTTTTTTAACATATAATGTATTATTTGTTTCAGAGGTACAGGTCTGTGATTCAACAGTCTTACACAATTCACAGCACTCACCATAGCACATACCCTCCCCAATATCCATCACCCAGCCACCCCATCCCCCCCACCACTCCAGCAACCCTCAGTTTGTTTCCTGAGATTGTAACTTTCTCTAGTAAACTTCAGTTTTAATAGCCATATAAAACACATTTCTTAAACTTCAACTTTTTGTTAAAGATAAACCAAGTCTAACTCAGGAAATTTCAATTCACATAAGCTTTAGCATTTTGGGAGGGAGAAATAGTTTTGAATAACCATTTTTATTAGCTTTATTTAGAGAAAAGTAGCAACTTTCAAGATCTTAGTCAAATCCAGTTTGCCAGATGTGCACTATTCTGCTTTTTTTGGATGTTTGAATTGAAATTAGTGTGCTCTTAGCTAGTTGATATTTCTGTGGTGGCCGTTTTGTGCCAATTGAAAATGTCACACACCATGTAATGTATGGCAGTTACTTTTTACAGTAGTACATTATGTGGTTTATAATAAGCATTTAAAAATATTTGTTACATTATTTTATACTTCTGTATTTGGTGATTCACACGTTTTTGTTCTTTTTTCTTTAAAAATATGTTTATGTAAAACTGGAATCTTTTTTATGAAAATAATTCTCTTTTGTAGTTTTGTTACATTTCATGCTTAACTGAAAAGTTGCCAGTTTGTGGAGGAATTGGCTCATAGCGATGAGGCATTCAATTTGTTAAACACTAGTCATTAAATATAGTTACCATTCGTATAAACTCCGTATTAGTAATAGATCTTCTTCTTAAATTAGTCAGAATTCCAGTAGGAAAATTAAATTTAAAACAAGGGAATATCAGTTTCTAGTTTTTAGTAAGAATTGTGATCATTTATGCTGTAAAAATAAATGTGTGTGTGTGTGTGTACTACATCTACAAGTTTCTTTGTCAAGGTTTTTGAAGTGTGGTTGATTAATAAGTATATGTACCATTCTTGGTAGTAATAGTGACATAATATTGAAGAAGCCAGAAAATTTGAGCTACTAAGCCATAATTTTAACTAATGTCTGTCAGTTTAGGTTAGAAATTTTAATGTAAAAAATTATTGTGGAAGAAGGAGAGTTGTTAGAAATTTTTTTTTTTTCCCCTGGTTGGGTATTATTTCCATCCTTGGAATTTTCAAGAGGTGTGGAAAACTTTTGGGAGAAGTTGGCCTTTAACTAAATTGCGTACCTCATCATGTGTTTGTGGTGTCAGCATTGTGATGATATATATAAAAATGCCAGGGCTGACACCATGTGCCTAATACTGCAGTGGAGGAAACAGAAGGTGAGAGTAAGGTTTTTTGTTGTTGTTTTCTTTCAGCATTGGTTCACCAAACTACCACCTGTGTTAACATTTGAATTGTCAAGATTTGAATTCAATCAGGCATTGGGAAGACCAGAAAAAATTCACAACAAATTAGAATTTCCTCAGGTGTTGTATCTGGACAGGTATGGTTTGGTATACAGCATGACTTAGTTTTGAAACTGTTTAGTAACCAAGTAAAGTATTATTATGTTTAGAGAAAAATTTTGCTTACTTTCTGTAGAATTAATCTTTACTTCTTTGCATATTACTATTTGTCAAGGAAAATGGAGTTCTCATTCTATTTAGAAAAGAATAGTTACTGGGAATAATGTTATAAGGAAGTTAAAAAATTTATTTTTGTATTGGTATTGCAATTGTTAAGAATTTTAAGGACTACTCTTGTGTTGTCTGATATTTCACTGTAGAATTTTAGATGAATTGATCTTTTGTTGTGTTGGCTAGACTTAATATTGTATCTATTTCCATGTTATTTACAATGGTAATGTTGTTATTTTTCTTTTTCCTGATAGATATATGCACAGAAACAGAGAAATAACAAGAATTAAGAGGGAAGAAATCAAGAGACTAAAAGATTACCTCACAGTATTACAACAAAGACTAGAAAGGTATTGTAACTTTTATGAAATTATAAGCTAACTATAGGAAGTCATATTTTTAGTGACTCTCTGGAATATTTCATTTTAAGTTTGCTTTGAGCAATTTATAATTCTAGTAGTAATTACTCTGGATTCATATTTTGCTTGTATAGTTTAGTTCTGAGTTTGTTAGAAACTGAAATAATTCATAGTTGGCATTAGTGATTATCTTAGTGTTTAAAATTAAATATTTTCATTGTCCACTGGTAATGCTCATGGTGCTGAGAATACATACAAAGTTAAACTAATCTTAAAAAAAAAAAAATCCAAAAAAAAGGACCACCTGGCTGGCTCAGTTAGTAGAGCATGTGACTCTTGATCTCTGGGTCGTGAGTTTGAGCCCCACATTGGGTGAAGAAATTATTTAAAAAAAAAAAAAAAAAGTTAAACTAATCTAAATTTTAAGGTTTCTTCTTGTATGAGATTAAACTTCACTCTTGAGATTTCCATTAAAATGAATGGTGACTGAGTTTTTCTCCCTGATACAGAAGATACAAACTCACATGCCTACTAGGGCTTCATGGAGACTTTATTAAGAAGAGAAGCAAGTCAAGTGTAAGCTGGTGGGCAAGGGGAGCCTAGAGTGCATATCCCTGTGGAGAGGGAGTGCTTACCATCTGCACTAGCGGGTGGTATCATGTGTGACGCCATGTGTGAATATCTCTCACTGTTTTTGATACCTTCCCACAAGACGCTGGAATCTAGACAGTCAGATGTTCTGTAATTAGACAGAAGTCTTACAGGCTGAAATGTGGCCTGAGAGATCCCAGTTTGCAACCTCTGATTAATCTGTATTTTAGTATTTGTTTTAGTATTAATTTGAAAATTAGTAGCCCCAAACTTTTTAAACAAAAATAATGTATTATATTTCAATAATTTTTATTTCTAAAAGGTATCAGTAATCATATTAAAACTAATCAGAGGTAGTAAAAGGTAGGAGGATAATATTAGTTACCATCGTAATCATGAGACCAGATGACAGATCTAAAAATAAAAACAGTCTCAGGAAATGGAACTGTCAGTTTTCATTTTCCTATTGGGTTACACCTTAGAGCAGCATTTAAAATTTATAACGGGATACAGACACATTCAGTTGTAATCAACTTTGTTTTCCTTAGTTTGGGGAACATTTATTTCTTGAATGTATCTTCAGTTTTAACATCTTCATTTGAAAGCAAAATTAATTGCATTGTTGAAGATTTATTAAAGTGTTTTTATCATGTTTTATAACAATTATTAAAAACAAGCAAATGTGCTTTATATACAACTAAAAGCATGTATGCATTTTATGGTTAACAGATATTTAAGCTACGGTTCGGGTCCCAAACGATTCCCCTTGGTAGATGTTCTACAGTACGCATTGGAATTTGCTTCAAGTAAACCTGTTTGTACATCTCCCATTGAGGATATTGATGCTAGTTCCCCACCTAGTGGTTCCACACCACAGACATTACCAAGGTAAAAAGTTTTCCTGATTCAGAGCCAGCTATGTTACTTGTATTACATAGTAATGTAATTGATGCCTTTAAAGAGGGTTTCATAAAATGCACATTGTGATTTATTTTAGTGGACTCTAAACATATTAGATTCACTTAGAAGATTGTGTATATTCTGGTTGCTTTCTTAGTTCACTGTTTCAATAGATTTTATGGTTGTGGATTGAAATTTTCATATTCTTTTCTGTTCAGAATTATGTGTTATTTTGGTACAGATTTCCACCTTTTATCCATGAAAGTATTGTTAAGTTAGTTTTTCCTGTAATGTAAGCTGATCAGTATTATATAATTCTGGTATACATAAGATTTATTGAAATGATGAAACTGTTTCTTCTATAAAG
This sequence comes from Neomonachus schauinslandi, assembly GCF_002201575.2. NCBI lineage: Eukaryota > Metazoa > Chordata > Mammalia > Carnivora > Phocidae > Neomonachus > Neomonachus schauinslandi. Next base: position 26,899,611 of record NC_058403.1, on the reverse strand, counting down.
CCACAATTTCATCCTGATAATAATGAATTCCTCATATATTAAGAATCTCATTGGATATTAAATTAATCCACATATTTCTCTCTCTCTTTTTTTAAAGGCTTTTTCTTTTTGAAATTATAAGCCAATTTAATGCTATGTGTTTGGCACAATTTTTGTCCAGAGCTTCAACTTGGAGAGTTTAATAATAAATATTTTATGCTTTAAAAATATAGCACAACAGAACAACAGGGAGCCCCTTCTTCAGAACTGCCAAGCACATCACCTACATCAATAGCTGCCATTTCATCGAGATCAGTAATACATAAACCATTCACTCAGTCTCGGATACCCCCAGATTTGCCCATGCATCCAGCACCAAGACACATAACAGAAGAAGAGCTTTCTGTGCTAGAAAGCTGTTTACATCGCTGGAGGACAGAAATAGAAAATGACACCAGAGGTAAGAAGCTTCTGACAGCAGAGCTACTGTCGCCTCAGATGGATATGTATAATATTAAAATTAAGAAGGGAAATCACCTTTGGATTTCATATGTAAATATTATAACGTATTTTTTTTTCCTAGAAAGTGTTTTCTATAAGAGAAACTAGCCTGACTACCTGTTTTTATGATCTTAATATCAGATTCAGAGAGACCAACAGATTTCCTCTGGACTACTTAGTTGATTAATGACATAGCAGATGGTCTGGTTTTCTCATTTAATGCTCTAAATTTATATCAAACTGGTATTCACAGCTACTCCATTGGTGAAACCTCATACAATTAAATTAGGTATTTGTCAATTACATCCTCTCCCTAATGTTTGTGTAATGAGTTAAAGTGATAAAACAATTTTTTTTTAGATTTAAGAATTAGAAATGTGAATTTCATTTTTTTAAAAGATTTTATTTATTTGAGAGAGAGAGAGAGAAAGAGAGAGCATGAGCAGGGGGAGAGGGAGAAGCAGACTCCCTGCCGATCCGGGAGCCCAAGAACCCAATGCTGGGCTGGATCCCAGGACCCTGAGATCATGACCTGAGCCAAAAGCAGATGCTTAACCAACCGAGCCACCCAGGCACCCCAGAAATGTGAATTTTAATTTTAAATCTGCACTAACAGAGATTTCCAGATATGATCTGTGAGCTCAGTGCCAGTCTGTAATGTGTTTTAACTGGCATGTAGCAAAATAAGAAAAATGAGGACGGTGCTCTGTGGGGAGTATGAGTGTATACGTGTGTGTTTGTATGTGTTGGTGTTAAGTTGCCATCTGGCCTTTCTTGGAAGGGACTCTCCTTTATTCTGAAATTATATCTTTGCTACTTTACTGTTTTTAAAATGTCCTTTTTCTTTTTTAAATGAAACGATGTTAGTATTTTATTATATTTATTTTATTATAATTTTTCCTTACATGACAAAATATAATATCCTATTACTGTCATCTCATTTTATCCTATGAAAAAAGAAAAATCTAGGAGCTACTCTTTTATACCAAAAGATTGGAATTATTTTAAACAGTATGGATTGTTGGATTTTAGATGCCCAACTTGACTCATTATAGACAATATGTAAATAAAGAGCAGTCCTAATATAATATAATGTAACATAAATAGGGCATGATGACAACTAACAATTAGCATTAGTAGCTATAAATGTTTCCCTTAGTATTTTTCATATATAAGGGAATATTTTTACGTTTGAATTCATTAGTAAACATTTATTGAGCACACTGTGTTTCCTGAACACTGTACTAGGTATTAAATAATTTTTTACTGGACTTGGCAGATTGTGTTTGTTTTTATAAGATTACATTCTGAAGGGTGGATGCTAGGAAGCTTTTGACACCAAGGTAGTGGCATTGAGGAAGGAAAGGAACGGATATGATCTACTCTTTGGAGAAAACTGACAGAGGTAGATCATTGACAAGAGGTGAGAGAGAAAGGGAGGAATTAGGGACTCTTCCGTTAGTTCCTCATGCTGGTAAGAGTAGAGAGATGGAATGTACTTTGGAAAAGGGCAGACTGGTGGGTGAGCAGGTCCCCACCTCAGGGGAGGAAGTAGGAATAAGATGAGTCCACTTTTGACCATTTTAAGTTTGAGGAAAATTTAAGTTTGAGGAACTTGAGAGACATTCATCCGATAAGGGTAGGAACCTTAATACCTAATACTTTGGACCATAGTAATACAATGGATTGGGTAAGATTTTCCTTGGAATATTTGTTTCTTCTCTTTTATCCCTGTTATTACCTGTTAACATTGTTTTTTAAACTATTGTATAATAATAATTACATTCTACATCTGAGTAAGATGTAATTTATTTAATTTCTATATTGATACTGCAAGTAGTGCTGACCTTCTACATATATACTGACACACTTTGTGAGTAGGATATATTCTTAGAAGTGTCATTTCTGGTCCAAAGTGTATATATTTTAAATTTAACTGTTTTAAAATTTTCCCTCCCAAAACATTGAACCAGTTTTTATTCCCACTATGTGGAAGAGCCTGACTCCCAACATCTTCCTTAGCCTTGGGTACTTTTTAAATTGTGGTAGCCTGAACATTGAAAAAAATGGTGTGTTAGTATCTTAATTTGCATTTCCTTAATTTTGAGTGAAATTCTGTTTTTCTATAAATTTCTTGTGACATTCACCCATTTTTTATATCGAACCATTTATCTTTCTTTTAATGCTCAATAGAAACTTTGATATTATGGGTATTAACCTGTTGCCTATAGTGTTTGCTGTAGATACTATTTTCTTAATTGTCTTTATCATTTGACTTTTTTTGGTGTTGGTTTTGTTTTGTTTTTATAATGTAAATTTTCTTCAGTTTGGGGAGAGAATCTTATCTTTTCCTTTATGGTTACTGGATTTTCTGTCAGGCTCAGAAAAAGGTCTTTCCCCACTCTGAAGTTACTAGTATTTTTCCATAGTCTTTCATGGTTTCTTCCCAATTCTTTTCAGTGGCTTTTCGTAGTATAGGTTATACTATAATTTAACCATTTCCCCATTAATAGATCTTTAGGTTGTCTCTAATTTTTTTATTGTTATGTGCAATATAGCTGTGAATAATTTTGTAGAGTGGATTTCTACTGGAAGTAGAAGTAATAAGTAATGGCAGTTTCAACATTGTTTCCATTGGTGATTGTGGTAGATTTTTATTGAATGACATATATGTATATAGAAGGTTTGTGGCAAAGTTATTTTATTTCATTCCATAGTTTTCCTGTTTTAAATAAATATGTAAGGGGCTTTATGTTCCGTTTCTATTGACACTTTTCCTTTATAGATTTGAATAAAGTTCACTTTTATAGGCTCGGCACATTTTCTAAGTGAATCATATTTATTTTGGTTTTTAATTATGCACTTGTGCTATATGTTTTATTAAGGAGAACTATATTTCGTTTTATACAGACTCCAAATAGTAGTATTTCTACGAACAATTTTAGGAATTTTTCCTTATTCCTCTAACATATTGGTAGGAAAACCATTAGTTACTATCTTATGTCTCGTAGAGACGTACTTGATGTTAATCATTTTAAATCACATCTTCTATCCTTAGATTTGCAGGAAAGCATATCCAGAATCCATCGAACAATTGAACTAATGTACTCTGACAAATCTATGATCCAAGTAAGTTAAATTTTAAGTTGGTAAGTATTGCCAAAATTACATATTTTTATTTGTATGATTAACCTAATTCTTAAGCTAATTTTTCTTAATGTTTTTTATAAAATTGCTGATCTTAAAGATTCCATATTAACATCGAGTTGTATTCTCATAGTATATTTATTGTTTACTTTTTTTTATTATTTTACAGTAAAACTTAGCAAAAATTTTCAGAAGGTCTTAGTGTTTACAGAAAGTCCTATGGGAGAAATTATATGGTTATTTAAGGATGTTAAGATTTGGGGGAGAAGCACAGGGCTCAGTTACATTTTAACTTCCGGTATACATTATGTAGGCCATATTGCTAATTCAGTCATCAAGTTATAATTGTGAAGGTTTGGACAAATCATACTATATATAAAATATTCATCATAAGTTCATTTGAAAGAAATTTTCAAAGTTTCAAAAATATCCTATTTATACACCTGCTTTATATGTCATTAACTTATTTATCTCCCCCCTTTTTATTTCATAGTGTATTTTTTTCAAAATTTTAATCACAGCCAGTTTTCTATGGTATTCTTCAATCATAGTTTATGGGTTTCATGGAATGTGGTATTAATAGACTGCTTAACTGTGGCTTAACTCTTCTGTTTTCATATTTAGGTTCCTTATCGCTTACATGCTGTTTTAGTTCATGAAGGCCAAGCTAATGCCGGGCACTACTGGGCATATATTTTTGATCATCGTGAAAACAGGTGGATGAAGTACAATGATATTGCTGTGACAAAATCATCATGGGAAGAGCTAGTGAGGGACTCTTTTGGTGGTTATAGAAATGCCAGTGCATACTGTTTAATGTACATAAATGATAAGGCACAATTCTTAATAAAAGGTAAGCACATGAAATATATAGGGTAGTCTATATTTTTAAATAAGTAGGTCTTTTTTTTTTTAAGATTTTATTTATTTGAGAGAGAATGAGAGAGAGAGAGAGAGCACATGAGAGCGGGGAGGGTCAGAGAGAGAAGCAGACTCCCCACTGAGCAGGGAGCCCAATGCGGGACTCGATCCCGGGACTCCAGGATCATGACCTGAGCCAAAGGCAGTCGCCCAACCAACTGAGCCACCCAGGCACCCAAATAAGTAGGTCTTTTATGTGACTCTGGTCTCTGGTGTGATTATTTAAGTGTAATTGACTCAGAGGGTGATGGTTATGATTAGGAAATGCGGTTGGCTTATTCTAAGTGAGAAACTGGAATTGAAGAGTAATGTAATCAGGGCTGACAATTGAAATATTATTTTGTATTCAAAGTTAACTATTTAGTAACTATTATAAAATGCAAATCTGACCCTAATGATGTAATGTATGGTGATTAACATAACAGTAAAAATAAAAAAAATTTTAAAAATGCAAATCTGACCTATTTCTCCTCGCCAAAATCCCTTTAAGGACCACATCATGCACTGACTCATATTTAAGCTCCTTAACCTTATATATAAGGCCTCCATTTTCTGGCCTCTGTCTTTCAAGCTTCGTTTATAAACGTTGTCCATTTCAAACTATATATACTTTACTGATATTTGAACTGCTTGTTGTATTCTCTTCACACCAAATGATTTCACACATTTATAACTTTAGTTTTTATGCTTTTTATTTTTTGGAGGGAATGTTCTTTTTTCTTTCTTCTTTTGTCTAATTTCTGCTCATCTGTCAAGATTCAATTCAGGTGTCATCTGCTCTGCCAAGATTTTTTTTTTACTTCTACCAGAAAATACCTCTCCTTGTGTTCTCATAGCATACCTCTATGGGGCACTTATGTGTGTTGGAATTGTATGTCAACTTGTCTTTTCCACTTCACTCTAACCTTCTCAAAGCCAGGGACCATGTCATACTATGTCTTAATCATTTTATTTCTTATATTCTAATACAGGCTTTGCATGTAGAAAGTACTTAAAGTTTTGTTCAAACTGATAAAAATCAACTTTCCTTTTGTGTTTAACCATTCAGCAACACTAGCTAGGTGGTCCACTTATGATGGAAAGCTACAGTGTATTTTGTATGTGTGCAGAAGTTCAGTAACTCTCTTAAATACTACTTCTGTAATGTTTTTGAAAATCTTGCTATATTGATTAGTTTTCAGATTGCCTGTAAGTATATTGCTGTGCTTAACTGCTTTGGATGAAAAAGAATTTTAGTTCTGTTTTGAGTTTAATAAGGTTATGAGTTATTCTCATTTTGTGATTTTTATTTTATGAATAATCAAACATCTAGTATTTTATTAAAATAGAAAATGTAGTACTATGTCAATATTTGAGTAGCAAATGATTTTGGCTTTATATCCTGTTCCGTTTTTTTTTTACTCTTAATCTAGAGATTAAAAAAAAAAAGCTGAGAACACTTCCTATAATAGATTATCAAATATTTGCATCATTGCTTATCCAAGCATTTGTTTGAGTTTTCTTTTAATTTTTAATATTGATTTGTTAAATGGTAATAATTCATGCTTTAAATCCCATTTGAAATGCATCCTGTTTTGAGCTTTGCATTTTTCCTTTAATTCTTAATTTTATATTAGTTTTTGAAATATGATTTGCAGAGGAGTTAAATAAAGAAACTGGGCAGGCTCTTGTTGGAATAGAAACATTACCACCGGATTTAAGAGATTTTGTTGAGGAAGACAACCAGCGATTTGAAAAAGAACTAGAAGAATGGGATGCGCAACTTGCCCAGAAAGCTTTGCAGGAAAAACTTTTAGCATCTCAGAAATTGAGGGAGTCAGAGTCTTCTGTAACAACAGGTTAGTACCTTTTGATTAAATTGTATTTTATTATCAATATATTTATTATTGATACTTTATTATAAAAATAAGATATGCTCATTTAAAAAAGAAGTTTAATTATGTCAACGTATGAAGAAGACAGTAAAAATCATCTGAAATTCCATCACTCCTCTGAGTTGCCACTGATAACAATTTAGTTTACCCCTTTGACAGGCACTGCTGTATTCATATATACCTTTTTCAAGTTAAATGAGATGATTCTGCTCTTTCTCTATCCATCCTGCCCATTTTGATTGGGTCTGACCCTTCTTGGCCAGAAGCTTAGAAAAGCCATGAAAACCAGCAAGTAATCCAAACATTTTCACTAAAGCTATCGAGAGAGTGAACTTTTTACTTTACTTTAGTAATTTCCCATTTGAGCAAAATAGCATTATTGGTATATCTGTATATATTTTGTATAATACTTTATGTAATATTTTGTGTAATTATGCTATTGTTATAGAGCAGTTATTTGATTTTTTCAGAATTTTTAAAATTAAAAAATTAGCTGAAACTAAGTATTTAATATTTAAAAATATTCTAAAGTTATTAGCTGATGAAATCAATAAAATGTTCAGAGTAAACAGTACAAGAATAAACATGTTCTAGCAAATTTGAAAATAAAATGTCTTCTGATTTTTTTTTTTTTTGAAGATTACTTTCATCATCACAGAGTTGTTCATATATTTTAGGGCAACATATTTTCTACTGTGAAAAAGTGCTATTTCTCTGTAGTAGTTGGAGGAGTGGGAAGAGATAAACACAGATATTTTTGTCAAACTCATTTGTCTGTTTCATAACTCCGAGTGGATCTTTTTGAATGTCCTTTTTTGCGACATCTGTGTGTTTTGTCTTTTATTTTTTAAGAAACCATTTTAGAAAGAAAAAAAAGCATTTTAGGTGTTTGCTTAATTTCATCTTTTACAGACCAGTTCCCATACAGCAGTAATTACTTTGGTGAATTTTAGCATTATCATTTGAACTTTAGAAGAAATTTTTCTCTCAATGGAAGATGTACAGTACCACAATATGGTATTGTGAGTAAAGCAGGCACACACAGATCTGTCCAGACTTGTTAACTTGTTTTCATATAAATTGATTAGTTGAGTCCTTGATCTTGATGTTAACAGGCATTGATTCAGAATTTTTAAAAGACCAAGATAATGGTATTATACCAACAAAGATACCAATATTATGATCCTCAAATGCAATATAGTATATCTGAATACCACCATTGTAGTGTGGTAAGCTCTACCATGATGCACGACTGTATTTCTTTCCATACATTAAGAGCCACCTTGTAGACTACATGAAGGTCTGTGGTTTCACAGTAATGCAGTTTCTTTACAGTGACTTTGTCTACTTCCATAAGAAATGACTCAGTAGATATCAAGAGATTTTTGTGCTCAAATCACAGTATGTACATTATAATTCTTTTCATTTTTGAGCCAATTCCATCCCTTTGTGATTTCATTCCTTGTCTTTGGTACATATCCTTCTCAAACCGATCCCGAGAACTTACCCCAATGGAGCTACTTTGTTATACTTCCACTAACTTTTATGCACACCATTTGCATGTGTCTGTTCTTACCTTACTAGTGGGAGGACATGGCTGCCTAATTGGCATAAGTGATAGTGGTACCTAAGCACTCAGATGAAGGTGAATCCTGCATTCATTGGTTAAGCTCCAACTCTGTTTTTGGCTCACTTACATTTTGTGGCACCAAAATATTAAGTGCTGTATGGTCTCCTTTTCATCTTGTCTTTCACAAGACTAAATTTACAGACTTAACACATTTTATTTCCTTTCAAACTAATACATATTCCCCATTAATATTCCTGTCTGAGAGGACTAGACAACTTTGCCCTCCCATTTGCATTTGTTATCTTATATTCTCTCTGTATAAAAGGCCACGTCTATATGCCCCATACCCTTTATCCTGATTAATACTTCCTACCATATACTGTAAATGCTGTTTTGTAATTTAAAAAAAAACCAGGAGTAGGTATTAGGCATATATTTTCATGTCTTTCTTTTTAGTATTTAAAAAAAGTACTTGAGGGCGCCTGGGTGGCTCAGTTGGTTAAGCGACTGCCTTCGGCTCAGGTCATGATCCTGGAGTCCCGGGATCGAGTCCCGCGTCGGGCTCCCTGCTCAGCAGGGAGTCTGCTTCTCCCTCTGACCCTCCCCCCTCTCATGTGCTCTCTCTCTCTTCTCATCCTCTCTCTCAAATAAATAAATAAAATCTTTAAAAAAAAAAAAAAAAAAAAGTACTTGAGGATGGAGATGTATTTCTGAGAGGAATCAGAATAACTAAAAAATAAAGAGATAATTATCTTCCAGGCTGGGTTTTTAGAAAGTAGTGGCAATAACTGCCTGAATTGGAAACATTGTGTCACCTATAGAATTGCTAGAAGCATACACTTTGAGTTTGTAGGAATAGAATGTGCTAAGTCTATAAATTTGGGGAGTGAGATTATTGTTTAAAAGATTGGTTTCTACTACTGTATTATTTTATATATCCTATTAAGAAGTCCATCCTCTGTTGCAGGGCAATTTAACATACCACAGTTGTATAAGGGAACTCATTAATGTTTATTGGAACCACTTATCTCCCCAGTCATTAGTAGAGAAAGTTTACTTTAATGCCCATGTCATCTTACTTCTCCTCACAGTTTCCAGAGTAATTTGCTCAATTTGGTATAATATTTTCAGCATATTAAAGAGAACCTATATTTAAATCTCTCAGGTGTGCACTAGAATTACGAGTGACTAGTGGAAGTAATATGAGGAAATCTTGTTCATAAAATTCATCAGAGTGATTTTTCTTTCCTCAAAAATCTTCTCAATAAAGCTATAACATGAGAACAATTAAAGTCAGTTTCTACTGAGTGATATTCCAAATAAGAATATTGGTTTATATAGTATTAATTAAATGAGTATTTGTTCCACTTCTGCTTACATGTGACCAAGAAATCCATAGAACTCACTTCTCTAGTACCATTCCTTGTCTTACTGAAACTAAGTAATAAATGATGGAACCAAAAATTATTTGGTTCTTTTCATGCTACCTCCTTACACGTGCTTACTGCAAAGAAAAACTTACCTGAACACTTATGTTTAGAGATCTATTCAATAGTTCTTTACTACGGTGTATACGGTCTATACCTGGGGAATTTTTTTGTGAGTATAAACAGCACACTCCACCTAAGTAAGATCACCTAAGACTTAACTGGGATCAGAACCTCTGAAGGAAGGGTCCAGAATATATATTTTTAAAAAGGTCCTCAGATAATTCTGAGATATACCTCTGGTTAAACAGTATGGCTCCAAGCTATATTTATAAAACAGAGAAATTATTCAGAAGGAGAGAAGAGCTTTGCACTTTTACTTGTGTTTCTCCTGTCTTATTCAAAAACTTTTTTAAAGATTTATTTATTTGAGAGAGCATGAGTGGGAGGGGAGGAGGGTGAGGGGGAGAGAATCTCAAGCAGACTTCCTTAACCAACTGCACCATGCAGGCACCCCTAAAATCTATCTTTTTTTTAATTTAAATTTTAGTTAACATGCAGTACACTATTGTTTCTGGAAAAACTGTTGAAGTCGTCATAACCTGTGTAGCATATCCTATTTTTTTTGAAAAGGTAGAAAAAATAAGGTAAACAGGTTAATATTGGTATGGAATGCATTCCATAAGATTTCATAAATTTACCTAGAGGGGGCTTGCAGAATTGGCTCTGGAACTTCTCTACAGATACTGTCTACACGTTAAAAACAAGCTGATATTCCAGGAAAGTACAGCTGGTTCCTGAGAGTAAGACCTGGTAGAATGAATAATATCATCAATATTCTCAGGTTCCTTTAAAGCAGGGACTGAGTGATGTTCTTATTTATATCTTCAGAATCTAACATAATAAATGACATGTAGTAGATGACCCTTGAATGTTTTCTGAATTGAATTCATTTCCTATGGAGATTCCAATAATGAGTTTCCTTTAAGTGATCCTCATTGTATGGGACATTTTAAAAGTCTAGCCAAAATAATGATACATTAGAGAAGCAGGCTAAAAATGTGTGGTACAGATGTAGCTCTGTCCTAGGTAAATTTTAGGTTTAACTCTGGTTCCTAAGCCTCCCCCCCCCCCCCCCCCCACATTCCCACAATTGTTTGTGGTGGTACCCAGGAAATTGAAGTCTTAAAAGTTTCTCTCGTGATTCTACGCAGCCAGCCTACCATGGCTCTTTATAGGCTGCTTTTGGGGAATTGTTGATTTTAAATACATTTCTAGAAGTGAATGTTCTGCATATCTTTGAAGTAATCTTCTTTAAATAATCTTCTAAATGTGAATGTAATAAGTAAGACTCCTCAGTAAGGCAAGGTATTAAATATTTCTGAAAGAGGAGATGTTGCTCCTTTTTTTTTTTTTTTTAATAGTAGATTTAAGATCTTGGGTGTGGGGATAGGGTAACTGGGTGATGGGCATTAAGGAGGGCACGTGAGGGGCGCCTGGGTGGCTCAGTAGGTTAAGCGTCTGCCTTCGGCTCAGGTCATGGTCCCAGGGTCCAGGGATCGAGCCTTGCATCGTGCTCCCTGCTCAGCGGAGAGCCTGCTTCTCCCTCTCCCTCTGCTGCTCCCCCGTTTGTGCTCCTCTCTCTCTCTCTGTCAAATAAATAAAATCTTAAAAAAGGGGGGGGGCATGTGATGTGATGAGCACTGGGTGTTATACACAACTGATGAATGATTGAGCTTTACATCTGAAACTAATGATGTACTATATGTTGGGTAATTGAATTTAAATTTTAACAAAAAGATAAAAAAGCAGATTCTTACGCTGTAACAGAAAGCCAATTGGTTATCGAGTTAACTCTCCCCTTAAAATGTTGAAGAGCATAAACAGGAAATATACATAAGTAGAACACTCCCAAGCCCTCCCAATCCCTTACTCACCGTGAAGGTGGACCAAAGGAGCAGGTTCAGAGTACTTGTAGAATGTTGGGGTCTTCTTTAATGGCCAAATAGGTGAATGAAGCCTCTACATCATGAACTAGAGCATGGCTGGAAAATCTCTTATGTGGAGGACAACCATTTACAAATCTCAGTGAAGTACCCATAGGACGAATAAGTGATGTAAGAGACACTTTAGATACAGGGATATTATATACCTCTGTAGAATATTGGTAATCACCAGCCGTATTCCAAATTGAAGCCTGAACAATATTTTAAGCTGAGGGACCAATTAGTATATAATTATCTGATTTTACTGGGAGTTCTTAAAGTGAGTGAATTTTATGTCAGTTTTCTTCATTACTAATATAAATGGTGCAGGCTCAATAAACATGCTGGATGAAGTTTGGGTTTTTGTTTCCGAACTCCCAGATGTTAAATCCTCATAGGTTCCCCTAGTGACTGTACAGCACCACTCAAATGTCAGTTCCCTGGAAGATACATACACAAGGAAAACTCTAGAAGAAATAGTTCTGTTGTATGACATTTAGGCAAGATCATTCAACATTACTCATAAGTTTTTTGGACTCAAATCCCTATGTGGAAGGGAATCTTGACCCTGGGGATCTAAGATATATTTTACTGTGTTGATCAGATAAAATTACTTTTGTTCCTAAGGACTTATTTTACATAGACTGTCCATGTTTCAGTGTGTTAGACCAGTGCCAGACCAGATGGATTTCTTGGCCCTCATTGCATTAAGTTCACATCCTCCTATCAGCTGGAGGTATAGTCTAAAATTTTCTTTACCTTATCCATCCATACAGGGCACTGAAAGAACATTGCAGTACAAAGTCAGGAAATACAGAAATGAGGGCATTGACTTCTTTAAACTTCCCTCCTGTCATATACACACTGTAAGCATTCCTTCCTCTAGTTTTCCTTGTCACAGTAAATTTTACCTCCATCATCCTAGTTACTCATGCCAAAAACTTAATCATCTTCACATCAGCCTCCAAACCTTTGTGTCCAAAATACATCTTCACTCTTACCAATTCTCTCTACCTCTCTTGCTGCCTCTGTTGTCCAAAAGCACCACCATCTCTTGCTCATATTGCTCTGGTACCTTCTAGTACTTTCACTGACCTCTAGTTTTACTTTCCTCTCTAATCCATTCTTCACACTGGAGCCATAATAATTTTTTTTTTTTTTAAACTTGCCACATTGCAGGGCACCTGGATGGCTCAGTCAGTTGAGTGTCTGCCTTCGGCTCAGGTCATGATCTCAGGGTCCTGGGATCGAGCCCCGCATCCGGCTCCCTGCTCAGCAGAGTCTGCTTCTCCATCTCCCTCTGACCCTCCTCCCTGCTTGTGCTCTCTCTCTCTCTGTGTCTCAAATAAATGAATAAAATCTTAAAAAAAGAAAAACAACTTGCCACATTGCCATTATATTTATCCTCAAAACTTTTAATTAGACTCAAAGGCCCTTTGATTTTGCCCCTGTCCTCTCTTGCTGTATCTCTCCTCTTACACTGTAGTCCAGCCACACTGCCCTTCTTTCAGATCATCTTTCCATCAGGGATGATCAACCCCTCATCCTTCAGCTAAAAAGTCAGTTTATCTCATATTCCATAATCTAAGTTATCGCTCCCCCATTTTATTCCTAGCATGTATTATTATAATATTGTCACAATTCACATGTGTGATTCTTTGATTAATGACATTCTCCATGATTGACTCTAAACTTCATGGGGTGAGAGACTGGCTGCTTTGTTCATACTGGGAGTCCCATTGTCTAGCCTAGTGCCTGGCACATAGTTAAATACTTAATTAAAATTTATTGGATGGATGTATTCCCATGCATATATGTTGAAATTATAGTATTTCTTACTGAATAATATTTCACTTTGAGAGTTTTTTTTTTTTTTTTAAATCAGATATCGAAAGGATGGCAATAGCCCTGTTGTGTCAAGCCAGTTGGTTTAGAGGGGCTCATTTAACCAATCCCAGTAACACTGTAGAACATTTTAGTGTACTTTATTATTCCTTATATCCATTACTTATTAATTCATTTGTTCCATTAAGTTATTGTGTGCTTATTGTATGCTAGGTGTCAAAGAAATAGCAATACAAAAAGGAGATAGCATCCCTACTCTTGAGATTCTTAGTCTAGCAGGGGATATGGGCTTGAAACAAATATAATAGTAATTAAGTCATAATTGTGGTAAAGTGCTAAAAGAAAGAATAAGTTACTTTAGAGCAGTGGTTCTCATTTGAGAGTGATTTTGCCCCCCAGAGGACATTTGACAAACTGAAGACATTTCTGGTTGTCATACCTGAAAGGACAGTACCACTTGCATCTAGGGGGTAGAGCACAGGACCACTCCACACCAAGGAATCAAAATGAACCAAAATGTCAGTAGTGCCAAGAAGCTGAAAAACCCTGCTCTAAAATTGGTATAATCAGGAATACTTTCGTAAGGAAGTGGTATTTAAACAAAAAGACATAGAAGTTCTTAGATGGGAGACTGAGAGTGGGTTGAATATATAGGCAGAGGGAAGAAAATGTGGAAAGATCTGAAGGTTGAAAGGAAAAATCTCTTTTTTGATGTATTAGATAACCTGAAAAAGAGCATAGAGCACAGGATACAAAGTTATGTTAGAGAGAGAGGCAGAGGCCCACTTACATAAAGCATTTGGGGTTGTCTATAAAGCATCTGGTGGGATGTTCAGAGTACATTGTTGCATCGATGGGTCTGGAGCTCAGCCTAGATGATAGATAAAACTTTGAGAGTTCTTTGCAAGGATGGTATTTGAAGTCTTGAATTTATATTAGTATCAGTTTGCCAGGTTGTAATTGTTTTTCCTCTGACAACACTCAATTACCAGGGCAGGTTCAGAAAAGATAGAAGGTTGGGTTCATTCAGGGTTAGGTTTGGTCAGGGAGGTGTGGAAAAGGATTTGTGGCCAGAGAAACAGCTGCTGTCTTCTCTGTGGAAACTCAGACCAGGCTTGTTATACACACTAAATCCTTTTTTTTTTTTTCTTTTTTGGTAGAATGCTGACACTCTTCCAAAATGAGATTTTAGTATTTATCATGACATAAAAATTTGCTATGAATTTCTCATCATAGACTATGAGACAATGAGTATTTTCTTCAGTAATTGACTACTCTTGAACCTGATTTTTTTTGGGGGGGGAGGGGTTAAATTCTGGGGTTGGTGCTCTATGTTGAGTGGTATATTAAATAAAAGTAAAATTGGTTATTCTATAATTTGAATTAGAATTAAATAACAGATTCATCTTTAGATAGCTCTCTGTGATTGGTATTAGATATACAAATGATTCTTTTCTTATGAAGCACAAGCAGGAGAACCAGAATATCTAGAGCAGCCATCAAGAAGTGATTTCTCAAAGCACTTGAAAGAAGAAACTATTCGAATAATTACCAAGGCATCACATGAGCATGAAGATAAAAGTCCTGAAACAGTTTTGCAGTCGGTAAGAACTTTTCTTTTAGCTCTCTGAACATAGCCATCTTCATGACGTTTCCAGCAGTGTAATGGAGAGTAGCTACATGGAGTCAGGAGAGGCAGGGCCAAGGGCCAACGCTACCATTAACGTCATCAGGGACTGTGGGTGTTACCTAACCCCCAGGCTGTAGCTTCCTCAGCTGTAATCTTTTTAAAGATTTACTGATTTTTTTTTTTTTTTTTTTTTTTTGAGAGAGAGAGCATGAGTGCCCAAGCAGCAGGAGGGGCAGAGGGAAAGAGAGAGAGAGAATCCTCAAGCAGACTCCCTGCTGAGCGCAGAACCTCATTTAGGGCTCAATCCCAGGGTTTTGGGATCATGATGTGAGCCAAAATCACGAGTTGGCTGCTTAACTGACTGAGCCACCCAGGTGCCCCTAAATGCTTCTTTTTAAAAATAAATTTCGGTCTTCCTGTTAGAGAATGAGGAAGAATCATAATCATAGACTAAAGTGATCATTTGATTTGGAACTTAAAAAGAGAAGTATAAAATTTAGCATTATTTCTTTTTCCCTCACCCCTTCCCTCTATCTTTAGTCTTATTACATTGGAATAGTTGGAAATATAAGGTAATAATTTTCATTGTTCCATGGAATATGTTTAAAAGTAAAATACTAGGGCGCCTGGGTGGCTCAGTTGGTTAAGCGACTGCCTTCGGCTCAGGTCATGATCCTGGAGTCCCGGGATCGAGTCCCGCATCGGGCTCCCTGCTCGGCAGGGAGTCTGCTTCTCCCTCTGACCCTCCTCCCTCTCATGCTCTCTGTCTCTCATTCTCTCTGTCTCAAATAAATAAATAAAATCTTAAAAAAAAAAAAAAGTAAAATACTAGAAATTCTAGGTTCAAGTATTATTAGCAGGATAAATGTGATCTTGCAAAGTGTTTTATGCATATTTCAGTAGAGTGTCCAAACAGAATTGTCATTATAACCCACCTGTGTTGTAGCTCTCAATTGCGTCTTTTTATAGCAATAAATTGAGTACATTGGTATTGTACTGTGTTTTCAGTGCATATGACCTTCTGAGAGATGTTATTTCACAAATTTCATACTACAAAAACATTCAGTTGCTGTAGTTATTTTTTTATTAGTGAACACAAGCCGCTGTAATGCAGGTTTCTTGATGGTTAATTTTAGTATTTGAAGACTACCATCCTAGAGAACTAAAGGGAACAGGACATTCAGTTTTTCTTTTTCTTTTTTTAAAATTTATTTATTTATTTGAGAGAGAGAGAGATTGAGAGAACGAGTGGGAGCAGGGGCAGAGGGAGAAGCAGACTCCCTGTGGAGCAGGGAGCCCCATACAGGACTCCACCCAGCACCCTAGGATCATAACCTGAGCCAAAGATGCTTAACTACTGAGCCACCCAGGCCCCCAGGACATACAGTTTTTCAACACAGTTTTCTACTTAGTGAACTTAATCTCAACAATAACCTGCTAATTGCAATAAGGTCTTTAATGTGATAGGACCTTGATTAACCAAAATGTTCAGTTAATGAGGTATTCTGTTATGTTTTGATGAATGAAATAATCAGAAATCACTTTTTTATTTCACTTCCTATGTGAAAAATTTTGATTATTATCATTTTACTATAAAAGATGTTTTAATATAGGGTTTTTTTTTTTATTATTCCAAATTTTGCAAATTTCCTGGAGATTCTAATGAGCTTGAGATGAACCCCTGCTAATTCAACTCTAAAGCATTCCTGGAAAATGCTTCTTGTAATGGATCTGAGATGTCTAAGTTCTTGGGGTGTGGTAGAAGAGGAAAACCTAGGGAGGTACAAAGGGCAGAGAAGTAGATACAAGGGAGAAATATTTTTGCCTGATCTAAAAATGTAATTTGCTTGGCCCTTTGCTAATTAGGAATTTTATTTGTTAAAGCCTACCTTATGGTTAATAAGTATCATCATTTTAACTGTAATCAGAAAGCCAAAGGTATTATTTAGCTTAATATAGAAATATGATTTTTTTAGTTTGGCTAATCATGTATAACCTAAATTTGCATAAACCATCACTTAAATGTATTTTTATATATAATAATATATTTATGATAATATATATAACTAATATATATTATATATATGAGTATCATCTTACAAGCCTATAATCTACTGATGAAAGGATGACATTGAGAGAATATGATAGACAGCTAGCATAAATATTTTTCCATTTGGCATATCTGCTGGAGTAGCACCAACAGTTGGCCCGAGTTGTTTGTATAAATCCTGCAGCATGTCTACGAATATGTTAATCGTGGCTATCTGAAGCAGCCTGTTCGTGGTCTCCTGATAAGTTGCTTAGGATCATAACCACATACTGGTTTTTCTCACTTAAAGATACACCTTAGAAACTAAATCGCATGCATGAAAAGAGTGTTCAGACTTTGGGATTAGATAGTCTTGGGTTTTTTAATACTGGTTTTATTTCTCACTAGCTATGCAAACTTGAATAAGGTGCTTAATTTTTCTAAACATTGGTTTGCTTTTACATAAAATGGAGATCATTGTGGGATTAAGATTATTTTTTTGAAGGCACTGAGCATGTCGTACAGGTACTAAGCAGCTGTTAGTTTCCTTTTGTTACTTAAATACAAACCATTTCACAAATATACAATATATTAAGTTCCAACCTTAGCTTAAGAATTCCCTGGAAGCATAGTCATAGAGAGATAGTCTCTAAACATATAAAAAGCTTACTGTTTAGAAGAATGTCTTTAATTTTAAATGAAATATTTTAAAATTTGAAAAATACAAAAAAAGTATACTTCAAGAAAGAATCATGTGTAGTCCCACTACTCAAAGCTCTAATCACGTAATATGTTGGTATTTTTTTTTTTCGTTCTTATTTTTATGTACAGGTTTTGGATTTATTTTGGTAGCTGAGGTATTTCTGCATATACAATTTTGTTTATATATGCCTTTTCTTCTTTAATCATTTAACATTGTGACATAACTATTTTCCCCATGTTAAAAATTCTCTGTGAAAAACATTTAATGGTTGAGTATTATTCCATTGAGTGATTAAATTCTTATTTACGTACCCATTCCCCCACTGTATATTTGCTTCTACTTTTATATTATTATAAATAGGCTGTTAGAAATGAAATTTTCTCCATATTCCAATTTATTTCTTTAGAATAGATTCCCTATAGTTGAATTACTAGATTAAAAGGTAGGGGGTCGAGGTGGTTGTAGTTACATAGCTTTCTAATCGCCCTTTCATGAAAAACCACTTTTTAAAACAGTCCACTTAATGGATTTCAGGCAATTAATAAAAATCTTTGTATTTTAATTATTTTGGGAACATTTATTAACTGAAACACTCATTAACTCCTTTCAGGTTTAGCTGTTGTTAAGGTGTTTATATAGGACCTGACAATAATAGAGAAAGATAGATACACATGTACTTTACTTTAATGAGCCCTCAAAGTCTTTATACGGAAAATTTTTGTGGTACCTTAGGATATCTAAACTTGATGAATGATACAACAGAATTATTACATTCACTCAAAGTTTCTTTGTTTTTTCAACTTGCACGCATATAACTTGTCAGTAAAATGCTGTTGAAACTCTTCTGTGGTAACTGAAAATGTTTATTAAACATTATTTTTTCCTAAGTGCAACTTTTTTTTTCAAAGGCCATATATTGTTTCATAAGGATCATTATGCTGATACTGATCAGTTTCCCAGTTGCTACTTAAATTTATTTTCTCTCTTCTTAAGATAATATTGTTTTAGATTGATTTGATTGTGAGAAGTGTTTCACCACAAGGTCTAGACAGATCTCCTAATTTACCTGATCAAATTTCACTATTGTGGATAGAGATCAAACACATTTACTCTTCTTTCATATGCTAGAAGGATTTAAAATACTTAGTTGTCATGGGATAATAAGCATCTCTCTCTAGGTATGTATGCTAGTAATATTGGGTTATTCTATTCAAATACAAGCACTTTAAAGTAGCATAACAGTATTATAATACTGGTAATACTTGTCATTATAGAACAGCTAGTATATATGAGATATTGGGTTAGCTGAATATTATCTCTTGTGATCACAACAACCTTGCAGGTTGGTTATTTCCTCTTGAAAAGTTGAGGACTCAAAATAAGGAAACCTTTTCTAAATACGTTATGTTTAAAAGTAGCATTTCTTTTAAAAGGGACAGTGTCAGTCTTGGCCATTAGTTTTGTTTTATTGTTTAAACTCTTTTTGTGTATGTACTTCTGGAAAGTCATAAAATGTTCTCATCTCCAGAATTTACTTATATTTCAAATTGAAATAAAACCCCTTTAATTGCTTTTATTTAAATTTTATGTCAAAACTAAAGTTTATCTTTTGCTTCAGAAAACTAAAGCTGCAAATTGAAATTACTTAAGCAAGCTGCTTTCAAGCACCTAAGTACTTGCGAAATTTGTTTATAGGTAAATAGTGAATATGCTAATTATAAATATATTCAGTAGTATAAGATCTTTGTGAAATCTGGACAGAATTTTGGATGAACCATATTAGTATCTTTGAGTAGACTTTCTTGGATTTCATACTGGCTTCTACTCTATTAGTGGAGTAGGGAAATTCATAGAATTTGTTATCAAAGAAAAGGATAAATAGAAAGAAATCTCATTGAATTGTTAAAAAGGGATGTCACTTTCCACCATCTTTTTCAGAAGCAAGAATTCATCAGACACATATATAAATACATTGTACAATACATCATACAAGACTCATAGGCTGTACAGAGTGAGTTAAATACAATAGAGTATGGATATAAATTGGATATACTATTAATTTATTAGAAAGGATAGAAAGGTAAAATCATAAGAAAGAAAACCTGCAAACTGTCATGGGTTTAGATGAGGTCATGTGTATTTTGATGGAGTTATCAAGAAAGGATTTATGGAATTATTAGAATTAAAAAAAATAAAAACCTCAGCTGTAACTTATAGACAGCAGTAGGAAATGCAACTCCAGTGTTTATTATTTTTAAGGATTTGGTGTCCAAAATGCTTAGTGGGAAAAAAAGAAAATTTAGTGGTTGAGTTGTAAAAGGAAAGTTACATGTCTTATGTTATTACTTGATTAATGCATTCACTTCTGATGTTGGTTTTAGGTGGTTTCATTTCATACTAAGCAAGTGCAGATATTTTTTAAAGACTCAGGAATCTCTGTCCTTTATACTTGGTACTTCCATTGTTCTCTTTTCTAATGTTCATACTAATAATTTTTTTCCTGCAGAAACCTGAAAATACCACAAGCCAACCACCTTCTAACCAGCAAGTTGTAGAGGTGGCGATTCCCCATGTAGGGAAATTCATGATTGAGTCAAAGGAGGGGGGTTATGATGACGAGGTACCTTTATTGTAGACCTCTACACTATTCCTACTTATCTTTGGCTATTTAATACACGTACTTCGGGCATGCGTGCGCCTTCACATTTGTGTGTATTGCTGCATAACATACAGCTTGGCCACCTATGGTCTGGAATTACCTTACCAACTGCTAACAGAACTTTGAATTTCAAATGAAAATTTAAGTAGAAAGCTATGGAATTTGTCAAAAGAATAATGTTTCTAGAGTTAATTATTTTATGTAGATATATGATCAGTTTATTCTCAGGTTGATAGATTACAATAAGGGTTGTTTAATTAAATAGCAAAAAATTTGAACATTTAAAAATAATTTTTTCCTGTTTTACTTGAATTATGTATTATAATACTTTGCCTACTATTTCCTGCCAAAAAATCCTACAGCCTGATTGCAAATAGATGTTGGATATTTTTGCTTCTGCAACCTCCATGTGAATGTGAATTGAGCAGTTCATCATTATTGAATGCCTTCCAGTGCTTTATACACTGTTCTTGAGAATCCAGATAAAAATGTGCTATTGTCCTTTTGCACTTTTTTCTTAAGACTCTTACATTGGATCTTTCTTATATTTGAGAGAGGGCCCGTAAAGCTGTTTCTGAATAGTAATCCCTAGAAGACCTTGAATTCTGTCGTTTGTTAGTTTTTACTGGCATGGATGAGAATTTAATATATATTAGTTTTTTCCAAGTAACTTTTTTTCAGACTTATTTCAAAATTACAATTAAGTGATTATATTAGAGTTAATCACCGAAACCAGAGGTGTCACAAAGACATTAAGATTACTGTGCCAATGTAAGAAAACATGGGCCATAAGGAGAATAAGAAGCTGGTTTATGAGATAGGAACTGGTGAGATGAATTTTCTGAAGCAGATGTTAGGTATATTGTGACTGTCAGTGTATAATCAAAATTTGGGTGATAGGTTCAGTGAATCAGAGGTGATGGATGCAATCTCTTGATTGCTCTAATACAATAACTTCATAGTGCTTTGAGTGGTTTCATTTTGCAGGTATTTTAAAATGCGAACAGCTAAGAATGATAAGCTGTTATGAAAACAAAGAAATATTTAAGTATTTGATATTTAATAGCAGTACATTGTTCCAGTTAACTATTTCATTACCATGTTGCTGCTTGAAAATTATGGAAACTGGCATTTTTTAGTAAAAATGTTCATTTATTGACCAAGCACCTCAGTGCTTGTTTTAGGGTAAGCCTTCTGGCTTTTTAAAATTTAGAACTGTGATTAATCATTTAACACTGTCTTTTGTGCAAATGCTTATGCTATTGGCAGAGATGCATTTTGTTTTGTTTTTGTAATTGGAGTGATGGTTTAACAGTGCATGTACCTGGGAACTTTAAGTCATGTGGATACAGGGCTGCAGCTCATAGATGTTTAGGTTGTACTGTTGTGCAAGGGACCCCAGCCAGCAGGCCAAAGTGGAGGTGAAATGGAGCTCATGCTGAGCTCCTCAAACCTTAAAGAAGCACTTTTTTAAATAAAAAGTGTTGCTTGTTCTAAGTGGTTCTCAGAGAGCAGCACTTTTTGATTTGTTTGTCAAGAGGGAGGTGCCTTTTTAGAATTCTTCAGTTCAGAGAGGATGCCTTTTTGCAGTTTGCACAAAGGCACCATCTGGAGCTAGCTGTGGCCCTGTATGGATGATTTTGAAAGATACTTACATGCATATTGGATCATATTTGCCATAAAATATACAATGGTTAATTTATAAGTAGTGAAAAACAAAGGACTTTTAACTTGCATGTCAATATATTATTTTGGTTTTTGATATATATTTTTTTATGTTAACCATTCATTCAAAAACTCTTACTTTAAATTCCTTGTGGCAGATCATGATGACACCGAACATGCAAGGTATTATCATGGCGATAGGTAAATCCAGGAATGTATATGACAGGTGTGGCCCTGAAGCAGGGTTCTTTAAGGTACAATTAACATTTTCATTTAAGTTTTTAATGTTTTTAAATGAACTTCTTAAAATATTTTATGTCCTTGAATTAAATTTGGTTATATAATTTCTCTTTTCCTATCTTAGCCACGGCCGCCTGATGTTCTGAGGGTTTCTTTTATGCATATAAGAATGATTTTTTTTTTTTTTTTGGTAACCCAGATAATTCAACAAAAAACAAAACATTTTACCAGAGTTACTCTAATAGTGTACCTTTGGGTTGTTAGCAGAAATTTGAATTGTGTTTTTATTTGAAAGGAATAAAAAGTATTGATGAGTGAAAATAGGAACTGAGTAATTGCTTCTGGTATATTTTATTTTCTTCTCATTGGTAATACTATTCGTCAATATTACAATATTTTTAAAGAAATTTCACTATCATTTGATTCTAAACTGCTTTCTTCACTTGGTTGTTTCAAAAATGATTTGTTCATTTATTTTTATGTTTCTTATTCACTTACGTTTTCTCCTGACTTAATTTTTAATATCCTAGTTGTTTCAAGAAATGTGTGAGACCATCAAGCAGTTGTATTATTCCATAACCAAATCTTTTTTCCCCTCTAATGATGTGAAAATGTTGGGGTTCAGGGGAGCAAACGGTCAAGAAAGAATTCTTGAGACGTCTTTGGTGCAGAAAAATGGTTTTATTAAAGCACTGGGACTGGACCCGTGGGCAGAAAGAGCTGCACTGGGGTCATGAGTGGCTCGTTGTATACTTTCAAGTTGGGAGGTGGTTAGGGATAGAGCAAGTCTCTAAGGAATTTAGAAGCCAGGTGTCCAGGACCTTGAGGGGCTAGCTGTTTGGAAAAGATCAATTATCACCATCTAGTAAAACCTTAGTCATGAGACCCTTCAGATGTATATCAGAGGACGGATATGCTTGGAGGATGATTGCTAACATATATTTTGGTGGCGGATGGGGGTTAGAGATAAAGGAGTTTTTATATATTAAAGGAGACTTACAGGATCCTGGAGATCAGGCTAATGTGAAGATAAGGTTGCCTTAGACCTGAGTCAAGTATTAACATCGAAGCAGTTGAGTTCCTAGAGGGAAGGCCATGCTGCTTGTCTCAAGGGCTTGTCAATGAGTGGGCTGTAAGTTGTAAGGAAATTTAATTTTTTTTTCTTTTGCCTTTGTTCTCCACATCATCTAATACCAGATCTTTACAATATTTTAGTTACAGTATTATTGGTTTTACATTTTTGAAAGATGAAAGCACTGTTATGTTTTGTCTTTTTATTTTGATTTACCAAAAACTTCAAGTTGTTTTCACTTAGCACCCTTTTTAGTGTTTTTTTTTTCCCTAAAAAAACAAAAAGGCTTTATTGAGGTATAGTTCAGTACAATAAGCTGTATGCTCCCTTTCTTGACCTTAAAAATCTAAAATTTTCCCTTAGTATTCTATATTCTGCCCTCATCCAACTCAATCTTCAAAAAGCTGCTTATTTTCACTATTTCTTTTCCTTCTGTAGTACAAAAGGCCTTGTGCATAGTAGCCTTATATTAATAAAACACTTTTGAACTTGTTAGAATCAGAGTGACCATCCATCTTGGTGTGCCCAGGACTGAGGGGTTTTCTGGAATACAGGATTTTAAGTGCTAAACAAACTGGTCCCAGGATGAGTTGATCACCCTATTAAGTTAAGAAAGGTTGAAAAACTGCTGTTATTGAAAAAACAAAAAAACAAAACAAAACTTGGTTAACCTTATTTCCAGGTGGTCTGCATTTTCTTTTCTTAAAATACACATGATGAATGTATGTCTTCTAAAGTTTTTATCTATTTCTCGTGGGAAAATTATCTGTCATTTATAGTGACATTGTCATTTTTTTTTTCAAGTTGGATATCTTTATGTTGAATTGGGAATTTCACGTTTTTTAGATTAATACCTGCATATATTGTAAAGAGCCAGCTAATTATATACACTACAAACAACAGTACCCCCCCCCCCCCCCCCCCCCCCCGTGGTAACAGCTTCCAGTTATTTTATCTAATCCTTTTGGCATGAATTCCTTATCTTTAAGTAAACACAGAATGCTTGAGTTTTTGTGGTTCTTAGTTTACACATTTCCTGTTGAATTCCTTGCTAGGGGATGTAAACAATGAGCTCTCCTTCTGCTGTCCCTGCTCCCCCCCATAGTTTCCACCCTTCCATCTACCTACACACACACACGCACGCGCGCGCACAGATGCACGTGTAAAATTTTGTCATTTGGATTAAATCAGAATTCTGTTTGTATTACTATTTCTATGTATGCTACTCAGGATTGAGCTGAGTCATAAACATTATTAGTTTGACATCCCCCCTCCCCTCAGTTTTCGTTTTCCTTGGAGTTGTTTTATTTTTTGGTTTACTTAGTTTTCTGTATGTATTACTGATGTGCTTCTAAACTCTCTGCAAGTTGTTTAAGTCTCCTCATATTCTGTTGTCAATTTTACCTTCTTGGGGAAATTTCTTCTGGAATAGATTCCTTCTGGAATAGACATCTTCTATAAGTCTATTCCAGAGCTTTGTAACCTGCCTCAGTCTACATTGATTTTCTTTTATCCCCAGTGTATAACTAATATCTTGGGATCTTTATTCACCATTACCTGGGGATGCCCTTTGCATCTTGTCTTTTATGTATTTTCCATATTTCATGTATTTCTCTTTTTCAGTTTACCCTCTGATTTTGAGGCAGCAGCAAATCTCTGAAGTTTATGTCCATGTGTATTTATTTTCACCTATCTGTAATTGAGGGATATATATACACACATATATACATATATATATACACACACACACACACACCATACACACACATATATATGTTCTTATGTAAATATTATCAATTGTTTATAATTAATGTGTATTTTTGGTATAGGTAAATGATTTGCATTTGGAAAATTCTAGCTGATAATATATAGTTTTAGAAAATTTGTCATGTAAATAACAAAACTAATATGTAAACCAGTGCAATCATTCAGTAATATATAGGTGTTTAAATTGAAACTAATAATGCAGTCTGCCACTGACCTGTGTAACCAGTGTTATCACTGTGTAACCTTTCTTATTTTTTCCTTTTGTTTATACAGTCATACATATATAGAGAATTTTTTTTCATTTTTAAATTTTACTGTTCATATTACTTTGTAACTTATATCACTCAGAAATATATTGTGGGCATTCTTAAAGTGAAGGCATTTAGTATTCATTTATTATGTATTACTCTCTTTATGGATGTATGTCCTGTTTTTTTCACAGTCTGCCATTTCTGTTTGAGTTAGTTTATGATACCTTTTTTTCGTAAAGAAGTTTATAAAAACACTGTGCTTTCAAATCTTTCTGCTCTTTTCTGGATTCTGGAGTTTCATCGCTATAATGAAACTTCTTTGACCCAAGGTATTGTAAGTTTTCTGCAGTAGTTTCTTAAAGCACTTTTCTTAGTAAATTTTTATTTTTATGAATTCATATGTACACACTATTTACTCAGTAGCATTTTATTTGGGTTTTCTACATTCTCTATTATTAAAAATGTATTATATTTTTCTTTTTTGTGCTATCTTCATCAGGTTTGATTTTATGCTTATGTTAGCTTTAGTAAGTGAAAGCTTTTCTGTTTTTCTTATACTCTGGTGTAGTTTACATAGGAATTATCTATTCTATAAGAGTAAGTTAGAACTTGTAAAACCATATGAGCCTAGCTCCTTTTTTGGTTGTAGATTTTTTGATAATTTTTTTTTTTGTTCCTTCTACAGTGATTGGCCTATTTAAACGTGTTCTGTTTTCTTGGCCATTGATTCCAATCATTATCTCAACATGCAGTATTAATTCACAAAATATATACATAACATAGTAACTAACATATGATAGCTGCTTCTGTCTTACTGTTTGCCTAAATTAGATGTAGTATATTCTTAATTTTTATCTTTAATATTTATTTTATTATACTCAATTACATATAATTATAGTATACTATGGTAATGTAGACATATCTATATATCTTCTGTCGCATTACCAAAAATGTCTTTATTGGGTTTATTTTATATTAGCTTTTTGGTTATAAGAAGATTTTCAACTCTGCCTATTTCTAAAAATGGACTTCCATATGTATTGTGATTAGATCAATTTTTAAAATGTTATATATGTTTGCTACTGGTAAGCCATGTGATGAAATGTTGGTTTTCACTGATAAGAAGATAAATTGGAGAATGAAACTTATATCTGGGTAAGTGGACTTGCTAAGGTTTAACCTCTTTTTTAGGAAGAGTCACCAGCTCAATCACAGATATAATAACGTATAAAGTAGATTTGTTTTTGTGAACTGAGTCACTTACCCCTACTTTTTCTACCAAGTTATTGGTAGGGTAGTTAGTGGGAGAGCTAATTAATTTTGTTTATTTATACTGTATCCAGTTACCTTATTGGGCTCTTATGTTTTCTAATAATTTTTTAGTTGATTCTTGTCATTATTTCAGTACATTGGCTCCCAATAATTATCTCATAATTGGGATAATTTCCATTAGACTTTTTATTTCATTTCTGTTTTTATTATGTTAAGCATATTTTTCAGAATATAGTTAAATATGAAAATAATTTTAGTAATAAGCTCCTTTGCTTACTTTCTGATTTTAATGGATTTGTCTCTAGTGTTTTATTTTCAAGTATGATGTATAGCATTGTTTTTTTTTTTAAATAGGTTTTCCTTTACAAATTTAAAAACACTTTCTCAAACTCATAGTTAAAAGAGTTTCTTCAAAACTGATTGGTGTTGGAATTTAGAAATATTCTGATATATCTGTTTGAGATGTGAACAGATTTCTTTGTAATCCTTAATCCTTAGAATGTAAAGATTAACTTAACATTGACCCCTCCTTTTTCAAACATTGTAAACATTGTCTGTTTTTATATATTCTTTTTGTACACAATGTAGTTTATCAAAAATGGATGAAGTTAGCATCTGTGTTCATAAATTGATGTCCAATTTCCTTTTTTATATTTGTCAATATTTTATATTCAGATTATGCTGGCCTTGTGTAATTATTAAGGAGATTTTCCCTTTTCTCAGGCTTTGGAGTAGTGTAGATAGAGAAATCATTTTGTCCTTGAAGATTTGATGTAACAGCAGTTCTAAAACAATGTTGGCCTGATTCCTTTATCGGGTACAGATCTTGGGCAACCTTTTCAATTCTTCTGTAGCTTTACTGGGTCTCTTCAAGAACTTGGTAGTTTTTCTACCTTTTAAAGCAATTCAGGTAATTTATATTTTCCTAGATGATCATCTGTTTAATTAAAAATTTGTAGTTTATTGGCATAAAGTTATATGTATTATTTTTTAAAAACAAATTTTAAAGCTTTTTGTTTGTTTGTTTTAGTATTTTTGGTATTGTCACCTTACATGTGGTGGAGAGTGTTCTCCCATACTTTGGTTTTCCATCAGCTTTTTGGAAAGAAAAGCTTTTGACTTTTTTATCTAATTGCCACATTATTTTATTTCTTCTACCTTTAGTTTATTTTCTCTCCTCTCCCCCCCCCCCCCTTCTTGAACAGTACTTTTTCTATACTGGTTAAATTGGTATTTTCCTTTGACTACCAGTCTGGCTAGGTTTTGATATCTTATGATTCCAATATTAATATAATTTCGATTCCTTTGGCCCAAGAATAATTTAAGGCAGTATTATTTTAATTCCTAAGAGCTTAGTTTGGGAGTTGTCTTTATTTTTAATTCCTGTATGTATTGCATTGTGGTCAAATCATATGGCCTATATGATTACAATCCCCTGGAATTTGAAGTAGATTTTCTTCCATCTTTTGGTACACTGTCAGTTTTTAAAAAATAGTCTATAAACATTTAATTTATATGCACACTCACACATACATACACACTCTCTGTGAAGTCAGCTAACCATATTTCAGAGGTAAGAGCATTAAGACTTGGAGAACTTTGTGCCTTGTTTTATATCACAGTTAATAAATGGTATACCTAGCTTTCTGAATCTTGGTCTGATTTTCCCTTAGATTTTTCTGCCTTCAGAATATATTTTATGTTTATATGTTTGGTACCTTCTGATGTATGTATATAGTTATAGCAAAATAAAGTCTGTAAAAATTATACATTTAGAGTATGATCTTAGAATATGATTTAGAAAGGTAAAGTCTAGGTAGTAGTCATTTGGATCTTTGCAACTGAAGATTTCAAAAGAGAAAGAAAACTAGATTTCTTGAATGGGTCATCTATAGATAGATGAGGAACAAACAAGAAAGGACATCATGCATTTAGAGAACTTAAGAAACAAGGGCGCATGCGCATCTGTGGGGGAGACAAGCCTGACCTAAGTGGAAGGAAGTCTTTGTTGAAGAGTCATAGGAAATAAGACTGAATAGATAACTTTGGGCCTGATTACCTGGACCATGTTAAAGGTCTGGTGAAAGAGACTTTTTAAAAATTAATTACAAAGCAGTTCTGTCACCTAATGACTAGTATTCCATTTCATTTTGTAAATGTTTGATGGTTTCATTGCAGTATCTGTGGTAGTTAACTTAAATAATTACCTTCATAGGCAGCCAAAGTATGGAAAGGACAAGAATAATTCTAGGGCAGGATTCTGAGGAAGTAGTCTGAATCAAATTTGACAACTCAGCAGTGTTAACTTTACTCATAATGATAAATAGTGAAGAACTCTGCTAAATATACTGGCATGGAACATCTGTTGAAATTTTGAAGGAATAGATATGATTGCAGTATATTTAAACATCAGAAAACTTTTTTAGCAGTAAGTTCATAAATAAAAATAATTGATAATTATAAAAAATAATTTGTGCTGGTAAAAAGTGTTTTTTGTGTGTTTGAAAAATTACTTGTAGAAATTTAAATGTGCCTTTTTACCTCTACTGGTTTAAATATCTATAGATTTTAACTTTGGCATTTACTTGTGTAAATTGGGAGAATCTTAAATAGAACAAAATTAAGAGATAAACATAATTTTAGAATAAAAGAGGGATATGTATTCTAGCTTGCTAATAGAAATCTATTTGCTCTTTACGAAAAATATAGTGTCTCTGTTTTGAACGTAGGTAAAAAAAATATGTAACCATTTAGTGTTATAATTCCTTATCTCTAAACCTATAATATTACTTTAAGAGACTCAATACGAATTTATTTTATTTTGGTCATACTAATTTTGGCCAAAAGCATGATACCTGAAATACTTAAATATTCAAAAGAACTTGGAATAGTTTATGACAGTCATTGTCTGCCTATATAATGAAGTACAGTTATTGATTGTTTTTGTTTTATATTTATTTTCAAATTCAGTATAGTTTGGTTATTAAATGAATATGTACCCCTTTTTCTTTTCAAATTGGGAAAATGAGAAGATTTTATAGTTCTAATCTAAGCCTATGTGTGCTAGTTAGGTTTGCATTGAAGTGAGCCTTAATAATCCTACATGTCAAAATATAGTTTTCCTGGCTATTTTTTTTTAAAGATTTTTTAATTTATTTATTAGAGAGAGAGAGAGAGCATGAGAGGGGGGAAGGTCAGAGGGAGAAGCATACTCCCCGCCGAGCAGGGAGCCCGATGTGGGACTCTATCCCGGGACTCCAGGATCATGACCTGAGCCTAAGGCAGTCGCTTAACCAACTGAGCCACACAGGCGCCCCTTTCCTGGCTACTTTTAACCACAGCATGTATAACAACAACAAAAAAGAACACAGTTTATTTTAGCTATAAAGTAATAATTCCATTTATAATGCTAAGTTATATAGAAAGGACTTATTAGCCTTCCCTTTATTGGTATATAAGAATGTATAACTAGAATGTTTTACTTAATATTTGTCAGTTACATTTTCTCCCTTCTATAAAATATAGCATAGTATCTGGATGGTCAAGAATTGCTTAAGAAAGGCATACTTTAAAAAAAAAAAAAACAACTTTCTAATAGAATTGATTTTTTTGTAACTTATTTTGCACGTGGCCCCATAATGTTTTACAGTTAATAAAGCTAGGATTTAGATATAAGTCCAATATAAATGAATATTGTAAAAAGTATTATTTTTAATCATATAGGTTTCTTGTATACAGCAGTATTTGATATATAACCCTACATTTATTTCTGTATGCGCCAGTATTTTCCAAATGGTTTGCTCATGTGTAGAAACATGTCAGTATTATTTCCTGTTATAATTAATTATAAATTCTGAGGTGTTCTGTTTATTAAAAAAAAGAAAGTTCGAGCATAAGGTGATAATAGTGATAATCATTAATTATTACATGAATAAATTTCAAATATTTTTGAAGCAACAAGGAATTCAGTCTGCAGTAACTAGAGTCTCAGGGCTTACTTTTTCATTCTTTATTTTTAGACTCTTCAGCTAAGTAATTATAGTGGTATTATTATACATATAAGAACAAGCCATTTTCTTTCAGATATGGGCATTCCAGGAAGCTGTATTTCAACCCTAAAATTTGGGATATTCAAGATATACATGAAACTGACACTGGAAAGCATAGGAGAAGGGATACTGAGTATCACAGTCTTAGGATGCTTCTGAGTAGACTGACCAGACTCTGATAAGTTTTACAAAATTACTCACATAGTGCACTTAGGTGTATTGTTTAGTTTAATACTTCTCTACATGAAAACAAAAAAACACTATTACAGTGAAGGGATAAGGAAGTACACATATTGTCAGTTTTAGAAAATTCTTTTAAACTGTAGAATATGGGACAGTATTTTTAGATGTACTACCTTCTTTGTAACACTTGAAAAGAAAATATATTTGAACACAAGAATAATTAAAGCTGTAATATTGAAGGATTTTAATTATTACAATTAACCAAAATTGGCATTTGTTACATTTTCTAGGCAATTAAGTTGGAGTATTCAAGATTGGTTAAATTGGCCCAAGAAGATACCCCACCAGAAACAGATTATCGTTTACATCATGTAGTGGTCTATTTTATCCAGAACCAAGCACCAAAGAAAATCATTGAGAAAACATTGCTAGAACAATTTGGAGATAGAAACTTGAGTTTTGATGAAAGGTAATTTAAAAATGTGAAATATTGAACTCAAATGCTCAAATTATCTTTTTAAAATAGCTTTCTATGCAGTTTTTTAATGTTTATTTTATATCTACATAAAGACCTGTTTCAGTAAATACAGCACAAAACTTGACTTCACTTAATTTGAACAGTTGCTTTGTAATTTCTTTGGAGTTTATAGTCATGACTTTAGAAGTTTGAGCTGAAAATAATTTAGATTGTTTTAGTATATTTTATTTAATTGACTAAGGTACTGAGCTAAGCAACATAAAGATTTATGGAAGAATATAATCACTGCCCTTTGGGGACTCAATATTTTAGAGAAATAAAGAATTTCTCAATCTCTGCAGTATGTATATTTGAGTCAGATAGTTCTTTATTGTGGGGGCTATCCTATAACTTGTAGGATATTTAGCAATGTTCCTGACCTCTACCTGCTAAATGATGGTAGCACCTCCCACAAGTGATGACATACAAAATATGTGTTTGAGAATCACTAGAGAAAAGTATTTAAATGTATACACAAATAAAACAATTTAATGCCCTCTGATATCAAGAGAAGCCTTAAAATGGTTAAATTACAGTTCACCTTTGAACAATGTGGAGATTAGGGGAGTGACTGTGCAGTCAAAAATCTGCACATAAAGTGTATAATTTTTGACTCCCCCAAAACTTAACTGCTAATAACCTTACCGTTGACTGGAAGCCTTACTGATAATATAAACAGTTGATTAACATATATTTTGTATATGTATTATATACTGTATTCTTACCATAAAGTAAGCTAAAGAAAGGAAAATGTTATTAAAATCATAAGAAAGAAAAAACACAATACTGTAAAAAATCTGTTTGTAAGTGCACCCTCAAAACCCATGTTGTTTAAGGATCTACTGTGTTTTGGTTTACCAAAAAATGTTTTCCCCTAGAAATTTGTATAAAATCCCTAGAATTTTTTTTTTACTAATACTAGAAAATTAAAATATAATCTAGTTAGAATGAATACCATTAAAAAAATTTAGGCCTTGGGTAAAGATCCAAGTATTGGACATTATTTTAGAGTACAGAGACATTTATGTTATCTTGGAGCTCATTGTAGTCCATTTTAATTCTGAAATAAATGATTATCTTTTCATGAATATCTCAAAAATACTGAATTAAAAATACATATAGCAGAGGAGAATATGTGGAAAACAAAGCATTCAGGATTAAATTCCTGCTTTACCATGTGTCTGCTGTGAAATTTCAGATTAAGTGAAATAATACAAGTAAATGGCTTGAACAGTATTTGATAGACAATAAAGCGCTCAGTGAATGTTAGCTATTACTACTTTATTATTAGTAGTAGGAGCATCACTAATTTTACATATAACCACCACAAAGAGCTCAGAAATATGACAGATTATGACCCTTATTATTTGGGTTGCTGGTACACTGTATTCCAATGAATATATGCTATTGAATTTGGGGAAAATATTCGTGGGGTAATCATGCTGACTTTTCACTCTTGCAATTTTTGTCCTGGGGACTGCAAACTGGTCAATTTGTTTTGATAGTCTAATTTCTCTCATACTTGAAAGAGTAAGATCCATGTGATAACTAAATATATTCTGCAGAGATTTCTTTAACAATGATTCTATGCATAAGAATGTCTCTGTTACCTGAAATGATAGGCACATTTTGAATTCCTTTTTTGCTTTTTATGAATAATGCCATTTGAAAGGGGAAAATGAGATTTAATGTTTCTTAAGCTTGCTTAATAGATACACATTATAAAAAAACACATTTCATTTTTTACTTGTGCAGTATGTATTGATAGAATGTAATTTAAAAGCCATATGTAAATATAACATGGTAAATTTGAGTTAGAATTATTGATGCTGTCTTCTTTATGTACTTTGTAACTATCCAACATTGATCCAAAAAACATTTTCAATTAAGGTTATTTGGGAGTTGCTTCCTCAAAAAAGTATTGCTTAATGACAATGGATTTTATTTTCATATGTGTTGGGTAGTTTAGTTTTGTGTCACGTATTTTTCAGTTTTTATGAATTTTGCTTTTGATTTAGGAATGCATTTCTTTTATTTGAAGGTGTCACAACATAATGAAAGTTGCTCAAGCCAAACTTGAAATGATAAAACCTGAAGAAGTAAACTTGGAGGAATATGAGGTAATGGGCCCTTTGAGAGGTTGAACTATAGATTGAGGAATTCTGTAGTTCACTAATCATTTCAGCACAGCTGAGCATAGGAGAGAATAAGGCATAGAGAGGGTAAAGTAACCTGCCCAAAGTTTTCACAGCTAGCAGATTATTTCACAGCTAGCAGATTATAGCTTGTTAACACAACCTTTTTTAATTTAATAGAACCTGCATTCTTAAATGCTATTATGGTCACTGAAGCCATGCTGTATTTTTTCTTTGCCTCGTCAGATATTTTGGGGAGGAAGTTGCAAACCTGCTTTTAATCATTGTATGCCATATACATTTGTCATTATTGGACAGTGTTGTACATGTGAGAGAGAGCATGCATGCACACTCATAAAATGCTTATGGTACGGGCGCCTGGGTGGCTCAGTTGGTTAAACGACTGCCTTCGGCTCAGGTCATGATCCTGGAGTCCCGGGATCGAGTCCCGCATCGGGCTCCCTGCTCGGCAGGGAGTCTGCTTCTCCCTCTGACCCTCCTCCCTCTCACGCTCTCTGTCTCTCATTCTCTCCCTCTCAAATAAATAAATAAAATCTTAAAAAAAAAAATGCTTATGGTAATTTTTGTATACAAATTTCTCTTTGTGTTAACTTTGGCTTTAAAATTAATACTTTTTTTTTTTAATTTACCAATTCAGACACCTAGTATTTCTTCAGACTTTTAAATTTAACTTTATACATTGTCTTTTTTTTTTCTTTTCTTTTTTTTAAAGGTTTTATTTACTTATTTGTCAGAGAGAGCGAGCGAGTGAGCGAGCACAGAAGCAGGGGGAGCGGCAGGCAGAGGGAGAAGCAGCCTCCCCGCTTAGCAAGGAGCCCAATATGGGACTCCATCCCAGGACCCTGGGATCATGACCCAAGCTGAAGGCAGACGCTTAACCATCTGAGCCCAGGCATCCCAACACATTGTCTTTTTTAATTTATAAATCTAGTCAATTTTAAGTTGATTTCATAGTGTCTTTGATTAATGTTTGGTCCCATTTAAAACTTAATTACTTTAGATTGATTCCCTTAAATAATTACTGTCATTCACCACATTAACATAAAGAAAAATATTCATTTTTGATGAAAACCCTTAACTAACCCAGAATACAAGGTGCAACTACTTTAATTTGCTAAAGAGTGTCTCAAAAAACAACAAAACTAGCAAATATATAGAATTGTGGGCATTGAAAGCTTTCCTTTGTAATCAGGAAACACAGGGATGTCTGCAACCACTTCTATTCAGAATTGTACTGGAAATTCAAACGGGCAGCAAAGCAACAAAAATAAGCAAAAAGTAGAAGATTGGAAAAGAAGAAATAAAGTTATTATTTGGAGATCTTACACCTAGAAAATACAAACAAAATCTGCAGATAAATTAGTTGGAACTAATAAGAGAGTTTTGCAACATGCAGAACCTATGTCAAACACCAGTTTTATTCCATTAACCCAGCAGCAGATAATCAGAAAGTGAAATTTTAAAAAATGACATCATTTATAATAGCATCAAAAAGTGTACAGTAACTAGAAATAAATTAAGCAAAAGATGTGCAGGACTTTAGGATACATTAAAGAAGACCTGAATAAATGGATATTCATATTATGTTTGGACAACTTGGTATTGTAAAGATGCCATTTTGGGCTGCCTGGGTGGCTCAGTTGGTTAAGCATCTGACTTAGGCTCAGGTCATGATTTCAGGGTCGAGCCCCGCGTCAAACTCCCTGCTAAGCAGGGAGTCTGCTGGTCCCTCTCCTTCAGGCCCTTCCCCTGCTCATGCTCACTCTCTCTCAAATAAATAAATGTTTAAAAAAAGAAAAAGATGCCATTTTACCCCAGAGTAGTTTATTGATTCTGTGCAGTCCCTATCAAACTTCTAGCAAGTTGTGTGATGGAGCTTGATAAGCTGATTTCAAAAATTTTATGAGGGGTGCCTGGTTGGCTCAGTATAGCATGCAACTCTTGATCTTAGCATCATGAGTTTGAGCCCCACATTGGGTATAGAGATTACGTAAATAGAACTTTAAAAAAATTTTTATGAAATGCAAACATCTCAGTCTAGCTCATTCTTGAAGAACAAGGTAGGAAAGCTTTATTCTACTAGAAATCAAGAGATACCATTCTTAACCCTTATGCTTTATAATAATAATAGCATAAGGGTAGGTAATTTAGAACAATATAGCAGAATGAAAATCTGAGAACATATGCACAAATAAATGTACACATGATACATGCCAGAGATGACAAGCAAGTGGGTTACTCGCTCGGTTTGTTCCTAAGATTCAAGTTACATGGGACTTGATTTTTAATTATGATTTGACTTTGCATTCTCTCTCCAGGGTTGCTTCATCTGATTGGATTCAACATATTTTTGTTCTGAACACTCCTCATATTCTAACTGCAGAGCCATTAAGTCTTAAATGTATTTCCATGACATATTTTTGGATTCTAAGTGTCCTGCATATCTTTATCTTGCTCTGAGTCACGACTCAGCAAACCTGGGCCAACAGACCAAATGCAGCCCACCACCAGTTTTTATAAAACAGTTTTATCGGAACACAACTATTTGTTTATATATTGTGTATGAATGTTTTTACACTACAGTCACAGAGTTGAATAGTGAAAATAGAGACTGCAAGACCTGCAAAGCCTAAAACACTTACTGGCTAGGTCTTTACAGAAAAAGCTTACTCACAACTTCTCAGGCAATTCTAATGACAGTAGAGAGGCAATTTGAATACTTCCCCAGAGAAGCTAACTTTAATTATTTATTAAATCCTATATTGAATTTAGTTATGGTTTTCCTTGAAACAGTTTTTTTTTTTTTTTCAAATAAGTTAAAGAGAAATCGTGATTTTGTTTTCTAGCTAGAGGGTGTCAATTCTGAATTGTTGAGTCCTATTACATGCCCAATAATTAGGTTTTGGAGGGAGAGGCAGTTGAAATGTGACATGCTTCTATTCTTCTCACCATATCTCAGATGAGTAAACTATTCAGCTACCATATATAAAATAAAATTTAACATAAATTTCCAAAATTAAAAGGTTAAATAAATTTATTATAACATTTTTCTTTTAGTTCCTTAACGTTCTTCATCAAATAATAGTCTTCAGTATTGATTCTGTTAGAGTAGTAACTTCATTTACCTCCTACATCTAATGTGAGGTACATCTATAATAATATTTTAATAATATACCTTTATACCAA
Organism: Neomonachus schauinslandi; assembly: GCF_002201575.2. NCBI lineage: Eukaryota > Metazoa > Chordata > Mammalia > Carnivora > Phocidae > Neomonachus > Neomonachus schauinslandi. Next base: position 26,862,983 of record NC_058403.1, on the reverse strand, counting down.
AGAATTTTTGAGAGACAGAGAGAAAACATGGTAGATTATCTTGCCTTTGTATTTCTCTTAGGGTCAATCATTATTTAATTCCTCATTAGTTTCTAATAATTTCTACATGTATTATTATACTAATAAAGTAATCTTGTGTATCAAAAATGAAAGTCTTGACTTAGGTCTAGTTTATCTTAATTTTGAATTCTTTGGTTCTATTAATTTGAATAGTTGTCAGAACAATGTATTACTTTATGAACAGTTTTCATTGTGGTTTTAATATCCTACTCTGCATTCTTTTAAAATTTTTTTTACCTACAGGAGTGGCATAAGGATTATAGGAGATTCAGGGAAACAACCATGTATCTCATAATTGGGCTAGAAAATTTTCAAAAAGAAAGGTAAGGCAGAGTGGTCAAATATTATTTTTTGTACTTAATTCTATTCGGATATGACCGCATCTATAGAAAATATTTCATTCACAATATGTATTTTTGATAAACTTTCAATTTTATAAGTTTTAGATTTACAGAGAAATTGTATAGTTAGTATAGAGAGTTCCTGTACATATAACCCATGTATTTTCTGTTTTCAATTAAATCTGTAAGGTTGGCATTAGTTAAGTCTTTGTTTTTATCAGCTCTCAAATACTACAGTTGAAGTTTAGGATGGAATAGGATTAGATTGAAGCCTAGAAATTTGCTGGGGACCAAAGAAACTGGTACCCCAACACAGGGAATTCTTTGTATTCCCTAACATTTGCCTTCAGTCTCCAGACATTTTCATATTCCGAGTCTAATCTTGACTTCAGTCTGAGATAGTGTTTCTGATCTCTTTGTCCAAAATTCCAGTTACTATAAAAAATAACACTGTAAAAAATTGATCACTTGTCTTCTAAGAATTGTGACTGCAAACACATTTTAGGTCATTTTTCATTTAAATTACAGATGGTTTTAAAGGAATTGCTACTTATTAAACTATAATATTATTTACTTTTAAATGTTATTAAGAAGAAAAGATGGTTATTGATTTATTTACTTACACATTATTCACTAGTTTGCATTTACGTGTTATCCACATATTTCTTAATTCATATTCTTTAACATGAATGTACTTGACTAATGATTTTTTTTTAGAAAGTGCTATATTTTAAATATTCTCTAATAGTGCATTCAAGTAAAAGGGTTATTGAATTCCTCTTTTCTTTCTTTTCTTGTTTTGTATGAAGTATAGGAAACCTCCGCTGAGATGTTAATGCAATTTTGTTTTTAAATGACAACGCAGGCTATTACTTCTAGAGCTATGCAGGCCATCCTGGTTGCCACCAGCCACATGTGACAATTTAAATTTAATTAAGAATTTTAAAACTAAAAATTCAGTTTCTCAGTCCTACTAGCCGCATCTTGAATGTTTAGTAGCCACTTGTGGCTGGTGGCTCCGGTATTGGCTAGCGCAGACACAACACTCCCTGCAGAAGGTTCTGTCGGATCGCGCTGCTCCGTTTATGGGACAGTGCACAGTCCCATCCCTTTTACACTTAACCAAAATTTTAGAAGTTACCCAGAATTAAAAAATAATGTTAATACTTGAATATACATTATTAAAGTCCTAGTCTTTGTGTAATTTATTTATTTTAATTTAAATTGTGTTAACATACAGTGCAATATTGGTTTTTGGAGTAGAATTCAGTGATTCATCACTTACATACAACACCTGGTGCTCATCACAAATACTGTGTAATTTATAAGATAATTCATTTTGGTCACTGAAATATAAAAGTATTTTGATTAGTAGCTTTATGAGTTATTTTATTTCGGTCAGAGTTTTATTTCTTTAATAGGAATATTCAAGTTCACTTTAGGATACCTTAAGATTAATATTTCTGAGAAAAATAGTAATGTGATCTTATAATTGAACAGAGTATCTAAGTTCAATAAGGCATTTCCATTTTATAGATAAACTGTGTTTACTTACACATATCTCCAGAGAGATGCAATAACTTTTTCAAGGTCACACAATTAACTAGGGAGAAAAAGTGAAATAGAGATCTTTATTCTTGTAAAATTTAATGAAATCAGGTAAGTACAAGAAGTATTTATTTTTCTCACTCAACGAGAATTAAAAAGATGAAACTCACTTTCTTGCTCTCTGCATTTACTTCTATATTAGCTTTTCTTAGTTAACATTTGTTAAAGGACTTTGAGATATAACTTGGAAGTATGTTTTAATTTCATAATTTGCTAATTCTCAAATATATACTTACTCAGAAAGTGAATATTCTGATGAAGCAAATGTTATTGAATTGGAAAGTTCAACTAGAAAATTAGTAATGGTGACAAATAATATTTATGGAATATCATAAAAAGAAATGTTAATTTTATACTTTAAATATAGCAATTACCACAGCTAACAGGTTAGAAAATATTACCAGAAGTTCTGTCCAACTTTTTTTTTAAATAAAAATATACAGGGCGCCTGGGTGGCTCATTCGTTAAGCGCCTGCCTTCGGCTCAGCTCATGATCCCAGGGTCCTGGGATCGAGCCCCGCATCGGGCTCCCTGCTCCGCGGGAAGCCTGCTTCTCCCTCTCCCCCTCCCCCTGCTTGTGTTCCCTCTCTCGCTGGGTCTCTCTCTGTCAAATAAATAAATAAAATCTTAAAATAAAATAAAAACATAGCACCTCTAAGCCTTGAATGAAATATTGATTGATAGTCCATTGTCAAGTCTGAGAGTAGTGAAGTGAAATCATGTTTTTAGGAACCCTAATTTTACAATAGTATAAATGAGGATAAAGAATCTACAGGCTACATGGTCTTGCTTTATCTTAAAATAAGAATGTGGTACTTGGACTGCTGAGTCTTATTCTGATTTGTTTGAAGATACGTTTGTAGGCACTTTAGAGGTTGTTGATAAAATATGGAAATTGTGTGCTTCAGTAAAAAATTGGAACAAGGTCATGGTTTCAGAGCTATAGAGAGGTGACTTAGGTCTTGAAGGCCAGATATGAATGTCAATCAGGGAGACTTTCAAATAGGAAACTTAATGGCTATAAAAGAAAAGGTAGATATGCCAGCAGACTACCTCAATTTAGTGGTGTAAAACATTTAATATTATTATCACTCCCTTCTTTTTTTCTTTCATAAGTAAAACAGGTCTCTAGCTGAGGTTATGTTTATATTATTTCAAAATAAAATTCCATATTCCTAAGTTTTCTCAAAAACAAATTCCTGGGAGAAGCCTTTTCAAAAAACTATATGAAATAACTTATTTTTATGAAATAGTTTCAGGTGTGTAATTTGAGTTGTCATTAATTTCAGTTCTACATTTAATATTGAAGTATAGAATTGATTTATATTTGAGCACGTGAAATTGAATAATAAACAGTAAAACTCAGTGTAACCTAGAGTTTTAAAAGTGTTTCTTTATAGTAGTTCACCTTTTAGGGTGTTACATTTTTCTGAATTAATCCATAAGAAGGTATGTTACGATTAGAAAAACTCACAAAGGAGATAGCTTATATTGTTCATATTTCAGTTATACAAATATATAGCTGTATTTATTTCCTGTAGCATATTAAGAGAGGATAATTACTTTAGAGGCAAATAGAATACTCAAACATTTTTACCCTCCTCCCTTTTTAAAACCTAGTTTGAACTTCATAACCTCTAGGCTTACATTAATGTAACATATTAATATTACTTATAGCAAATATAAGAGACCTAACTGCCAGCTTTTATGTTAGTATGCGCTGTTTTTGTTTGTATCCCACTAGAGTTTTCAGATTTAGAAGGATTCTTTTCCCTTTCTACTTCCCCTGGGTCTCCTTTGGATATTCTGCCCTCTATCAATTACATTTTTCTCAATGATAAGAACTGTGCCTACACATAGAAAAAACCTGAATGGTCACTGAATGAAACAAATGTTTGTGATAAAGAAACAGAGTAACCTGATCCTTCCTTCAAACAAAAATGACATTATGTTGTTAAAAAAGTAGATTCTGGGCTTTCATATCAGTCTTAATTTTGACTCTAAATGGAAGACATGAGGTAAACAATTACCAAAGAAGACTGGAGCTATCTAAATTCAGCAATTATGGGCTTTTCCTTCCCAGTCTTTTCTTAATTCCTAGTTCCATTTTTTTTGTCTTTATGACATAACTGTACAACTGGTTTCATATATGGTGTTCTCAGGCTTATAGTACATCAGATATTTTTTTGGTAATGTTCTGAATAATCAAAAACACAAATGTATACTTAAAGTATTTTATAATTGTAGTTGACTTTTTTTTTCAAAGATGAAATACTAATACTATGTGTTTCTTTTAATTTTTAAGTTATATAGATTCCTTGCTGTTCCTTATCTGTGCTTATCAGAATAACAAGGAACTCTTGTCCAAAGGCCCAAACAGAGGACATGATGAAGAATTGATATCACATTATAGAAGAGAATGTTTACTAGTAAGTTGAATATACATAGGTCGTGTCTGCTTTATCATTTTTTCTTATATTGAACACATTTTCCAGACTCATGTGTAAGTGATTGACTATAAATTCTGATGGGGAAAGCGTCATGATGATGTCTATAATCTGGGTTTAATCCCTGAAGATGTGAGAATGCACTGCATTCTTTATTATCCCTTCTTCTTTATTGGTCCTAAATATTGCAGGTGATAAACCAGAAATGTTCTTAAAATAGGATCAAAATAATTACATTTTTTCATCATTCTACCATTCCCTTTTTTGGTGAGAGAAGAGGTGCTGCATAGAGCATGAGGAATTACTATTTCAGAAAAATAATAGATTTTTTTGAGTTTTTATATATAGTATATTTGGTATACATAATGTCAAAAGATTCATTATAATACAGTATCCCTTTTTCTCATCTAGTCACTGGTAGTTTTTGTTCCTCAATATTTTTACTATCCATGTGTAGAAATACTACTATTGTTACATAAACTTAAAAAAATGTTTTTTAGCAATTTTTTTGCACTAGATTACTTTCTAGATGTCTGGAGTACTTTGTTATTATTTCTCTAGTTAGCTAATATGTATAAAATCACAAATTCCATCTTTATACATTTTTCTGATTGAATTTCATTCTTAACTATTAACATCACTCTGTTATATATTTTGAACACCTAAGTTGTGATTTTTTTTCCTATACAGAATACACACACATGCACAAAAGTATTCAAGAATGTATGATTTTTGAACTTATATAAGTTACATGGTTTAAGTGTACTTTAAACAACTTTAAGTAGGTATACTGGTAAAATGTTTTCTTTCAGTAGAACTACATAGTATAAGCTAATTGTAGTCTTTAGTATGTCTTTAAAATTTTCAAATGAGAATATTAGGAGGTTGTGATCTTACTATTTTTCTCTCAGCTGCTTTTATTGCATTTTAGTGTATTTTAAAACTCGAAGCGTTAGTGGTTTGTATCCATGGAGGATAGTTCTTAATTTGGCCAGTTTCAAAAGGTTTTTGTTTTTTGTTGTTATTGTATACATAGCTTTTTCTAAGAGACTTCATGCTAGAATAGATTGAGATTGTTTTTCCCGATTGCAATTTGTTCTAATATTGTTTTGTAAACATACTTATTATGTTGTTTTTGGTATTAACACAGTATTTTTATTTAATTAAAGAAAAGAAAACTCTTTTTCTTTTCCTCATTGCATTAAGAAATTAAATGAGCAAGCAGCAGAACTGTTTGAATCTGGAGAGGATCGAGAAGTAAACAATGGTCTGATTATCATGAATGAGTTTATTGTCCCATTTTTGCCCTTGTTATTGGTGGATGAAATGGAAGAGAAAGATATACTTGCTGTGGAAGACATGAGAAATCGATGGTGTTCCTATCTTGGACAAGAAATGGAATGTAAGTTTAACCACTGCTAGTGGGCACCTCAGTTGTTGGGATTAAGCACAGTTAGAATTAGATGTTATTCATTTTTATCATTTTTTATATTCTGTAATATTTTTACATTCACATCACTTTTTTTCCTTATTTACAAACCAAGTTGTGCACATTGCCTTGCCATTTATATTTTACCTCTCTCCACCAAATGGTAATTATTTTGCATATTTTGAAATGAAACATCAATTGACCACTCTAAAATTAATAAATCTTGTTAAAGATGATAATTTCATTCCCTCTCTATCTTTAGCTACATGTAATTATTTGTATTTTCAGCAAACCTCCAAGAGAAGCTGACAGATTTTCTGCCAAAACTGCTCGATTGTTCTACTGAGATTAAAGGTTTCCATGAGCCACCGAAGTTACCTTCATATTCCACACATGAACTCTGTGAGCGGTTTGCCCGAATCATGTTGTCCCTCAGTCGAACTCCTGCTGATGGAAGATAAACTGCACACACTTTCCCTAAACACACTGTATAAACTTTTTTTAGTTCTTAACCCTTGCCTTCCTGTCACAGGGTTTGCTTGTTGCTGCTATAGTTTTTAACTTTTTATTTTAATAACTGCAAAAGACAAAATGACTATACAGACTTTACCCAGACTGCAAACAATAAAGCTGAGAATCGCATGGCGCTCAGACTTTGTTTTAACCAGAACTGATGTATAATTACAAATCTGATTGATTTCATTATGGCAAAACCATGCTTTTGCCACCTTCCTGTTACAGTATTATGTTTGTTTTTATCTTTTCTTTATCTACAGCTTTCCATTCAGTCTGGATCCTTCCACGACTACAGCCATTTAAGTGTTCAGCACTGTGTACACGATACATAATACTTGGTAGCTTGTAAATGAAATTAAAGAATAAAGTTTTATTTATGGCTACCTACGTGTTTGTAAGCAGGTATATTGTATATTAGTGTATCATTTTAGTTATATATAAGTGAATTTTGTCTGGGGATTGTGTAAGATCGGATGAATAGATGAATAGATTAATACAAACTTTTAATTTTTCTCTGTTAGCACATTGGAAATTTACTAAGTATTTGACACTTAAATATATCTATATTTTTGACTAAGTTGTTAAACTCAGTATGGCACCTAAACCTGTTTTGAATTCAAATCAGGTTTTCACTGAAGTGAGCGGCTGATATTTAAGTCAACCACACTGAAACTTAACTTTTTCTTAGATTAACCTTTTATTTTTTTATGTATTTACAAATAATATAGCAAGGTGATTATTTCAAGAGATACCAGAAAAAAGTACTTGAATAAGGGCTATTTAATAGTGAAACTTATAAAAAATCTGTATATGTATATACACACACATACACACACATTCTTCATAATAGAGGACAATGTTTTGCATTATATAATCATTCTATTTTTGTAAATTGTATACCACTTTAATTGAAAATGTTCTCTACTAATCAATGCTGTGAAATGAAGTTGATATTGTTGAACTAGAAATTACGAATATCTTTCCCTGCTTTTATTTTCCTCCTTTTCAAAAAGAAAAAGCTGTAGAACATTTTGTAGATGGAACTGCTGTTTAAGATTAATGAAGTCATATTGTGAATGAAAATCAATGCTTTAAAGGTAATCATGTTACCAATAACCTATTTTTGAATTTATAAAAATTTCTTTATAAACGATACTTTGTTAGCATAGTAAAATATATCATTATACTATGTGTATGTTTGTTATAGCGTCGCCAAAACTTAGAACTCTCTATAAGTGCCTCTCATAAAAGATCCTGGACAGAGTAGGAAGAAGAAGATACTAAGCCGTTATATAATGTTCCCTCTCAAGGTATCAATGCACTACTGAGGTATTAATGACAAGGACTTGGTACTCTTTCTTTTGTAAGGTTAGATTTTGTACATTGGAGCTATCAAAATGTGTTTTGGTTTAGATTTTAAATTCTCTACTGAGCAGTAGTAGTATTCTACATTGGTTTTCAGGTCCTATGCAGAGTTTTAAAACTCCATATGTATCATCAAAGCATTTGTAAAGTATCTTCAGTATTACATGATATTTTACCGTAATGGTAAAGTTGCTTGTGTTTATGTATATAATTGACCACTGAGACACAAGTGCTCAAACACCATATGGAAATCACTCCCTCCACAAGGCACATCCAGGGAATCATGAGGCTCATGCTGAAGGTAAGTATTATTATTGTATTTCATTTTCTACTTAAAAGCCAGTTGATTCATTCCTATTAATGAACCTGAGTACTTATTTCAAAAAGTGACCTTTTTTGAAGACCTGGGGCAACAACTTGTTTTTATATCAATAAGTTTCAATCTGGTCTAAACTTAGAACCATGGTACTAGATAAAACAGTCAGTAGCATTTTATGCACCTTAAATTGATGCTGTTTAACTTCCGTTTACTTCTGATCCCTTGTTTGTTGGAAGCTTTTCAGTATTTCCTTCAGTTGCAATTTCAAGGAAGTAACTAAAAATTTGTTTTCTTAGTTTTAGATTTATTGAGACTAAGGTGGATTTTCTCCTCCTATACCTAATTCTCCAGAGTTCAGTGTCTTTGTTTATGATTCAGAGTTGTTGACTTCTGCCTCTGAATCCTACTGCCATCCCCAAAAAGTACAGTCACTCAGATGCTTGTGGGCAGTGAGTAGGGATACCCTTGTGTAATCATTTTTTTTTAATTTATTGTACATCATTAAGCAGACTAAATATCATTTGTGCCCATGATAACTTCATCCAAAGTATGTATATTACTCTCAGGGCTGCCATAACAAAGTACTACAAACTCGGTGGGTGGCTTATGGAACAAATTTATTTTCTCAGAGTTCTGGAGGCTAGAAGTGTAATGTGTGGGCAGGTGTAGTTTCCCGAGGCCTCTCTCCCTTGGCTTAGAGACAGCAGCCTTCTTGCTGTGTCCTCACGTGGACACCAGTCATAGTGGGTGAGGACCCCACCCTTACGACCTCATTCAGTCTTTTTTAAAAGTCCTATCTCCAAATACAGTTACACTGGGGGGAGCCGGCTTCAATATAAGATTTGGGGGCTGGGTAACAATTCAGTCCACAGTGTGTGACAGCCTAGTTTATGTACCTCCTTACCAGACACAAAAGTATGATAGTCTCTTCCCTTTAGCCTCAGGATTACAATGCAAGTATCTATAGTTCTGCTCTTCTATCTGCTCTGTTGTCTTCTTTTACTTTCACTGTATTCTAAAAACTAAAGTTACAGCAGACCAAATTTAGAATTGCTCACAATACATTCACGTAATCAGTATCAGTTCAGTGTGTTTTCATTGAACAGATATTTACTGAATGAATGAAATAGTCTATGTTGATCTGCCCTTGTTTATGTGGGTTTTCTTTTTTTGTTTTTGTTTTTCGATCAGTTCCACTTTGTACCATGGATCTGTTTCTATTTTGCTAGTGTTTTTATTTTTACCTACTCCACTTCCCTTTTCCATCCCCCTTTCCACCCCCAGCACGGAGGTAACTATTGTTAACCACTCTGGCCACATATTTTTCCATGTTTGGGTAATGTTATGCAGTGTATACACAAAAGTGTTGGGTTTTGGTGGGGGTGGGGAAGCAGAAAAGGAAAGGGTCATCTATTTTATGCATCCTTTCTTCTCCTCACTCCTGTACTTTCTGGCCTTCAGTTCTTTCTTTTTCTAATGAGCTTTGATAGAAGTGACAGTAATCAAATAATAATAAAAACTATGACACTAATAATAAAAGTAAATGAATCATGATTGAGGGAACTATATACACAGTTGAATACACATATACATACACATTGGAATTTCGAGTATCCTTATTCATTCTATGCACAGGTTTTCTCAGTGGCTATTTCAAACCACTACCATCCTCCACCTCCTATTCAGTGCCAGCTCTAGTAAAACAGGATGATTTTTCCTTTGCCTTACCAAGAAAATGGGACCATTGGGTATGATACCCTTCAACTTTAACCTCCATACCCATACATTTATAGTTAGTTAACCAAGATGTAATAGGGGATTGATATTACTGATAACCCACTGTTATGAAGAAAATATAAAATCAGGGGCGCCTGGGTGGCTCAGTTGGTTAAGCGACTGCCTTCGGCTCAGGTCATGATCCTGGAGTCCCAGGATCGAGTCCCGCATCGGGCTCCCTGCTCAGCAGGGGGTCTGCTTCTCTCTCTGACCCTCCTCTCTCTCATGCTCTCTCTCTCTCTCTCAATAAAATAAAATAAAAAATCTTTAAAAAAATATAAAATCAAATGTGTAAAATGAACTTACACATTAAAAGTTAAAAGTACATCCATTATTTGGGGGACATATTTGCTCTTCTGTAGAATTCAAAAAGCTTATTTTTGTCTTATACCAGCCCAAAGCCTGTAAAACATCAGTTTGTCCTTTAGCAAATGGTTCTCACTTTTTCAATAATCTAGAACTAGGCAAGTATTCTTAACCCTGGTTCTGCATCAAAAGCACATGAGGAGTGTTCTTTAAAAAAGGTGTGTAAGTCCTATCTATTATGTGGGTTCTTAAAAGACTTTTTAAAGTGAGAACTAGTTTGAAACCATTTGGTAGGTGTTTCTCCAACTTTAATTTTTCCAAGAATCAACTCTGCCCTTACCCTGAGAGACTAATTGAGCCTGGCTAAAGCAGGATGGAAAAATTTGCTTTTTGCATTCTTGTATTTCATATGAAAAGGCAAGGATTTACATTTGCTGATGGCCCCCTCAGCTATAGAGCATGCCCATTTTAGTATGTGCTCTAGCCAACCAAAGCTATGCTCAAATGCTTTTCAGTTCCAACTTACTGGACTTCTCTCTTTCCTGAGTGGTCAAGAGTGCAGGCTCTAGAACCGGACTGCCTAGTCTGCATCCTGGGTCAGCTGTTTACTTGACCAGCTATTACTCTTGGACTTTTCTGTGCCTTTTTGTATTTCTTCATCTATAAAATGGGATTGTAGTATAACTACCTTATAGGACTCTTAAAAGTTTAAATGGGTTTCTTTTTTTTTTTTAAAGATTTTTTATTTATTTGAGAGAGAATGAGAGAGAGAGCACATGAGATGGGGGAGGGTCAGAGGGAGAAGCAGACTCCCTGCCGAGCAGGGAGCCTGATGCGGGACTTGATCCAGGGACTCTGGGATCATGACCTGAGCCAAAGGCAGTCGCTTAACCAACTGAGCCACCCAGGCGCCCTAAATGGGTTTCTATATATAAAATTCTTGGAAAATGTCTGCCACATAGTAAGTGTTCAATAATTGTCAGCCTTTTATAATTTGTTGCTATTGTTTACTCCTGATTTTCAGAATCTGCCTTCCTGAGACTGGCTTCTTTGGGCTACTCTCATTCCTACCTGCATTCCCTGTCATTTCTTTTTTTTCCTACTCCTTAAATATGAGTGTCAAGAATCTGTACTTGGCTCCCTTCTAACTTCACCTTTTCTGGATGGTTGCGTCTACTAGTTTGTCGTCTTACTGCCTGCGTGCTGATGATTCACAAGGCTGTGTCTCTAATTTCTAACCAAACCAACCTCATGCGTTTCAGACCCATATATGTTGCCAATGGTCTGGTCAATATACAGACTGGGATATTTCATAGGCACTTCAAGCTTTGCACATGGACTAACTTCATCGCTTCTTCCCAAACCTAATTCTCTTGTATTCCCTTGGTGAATGATACAATAATCCAGACTTGGGGAATTATTCTCAATTCTACTTTTATTTCCCATTGGTTACCAAGTGTCAACAGGTCAAAATTGCTAATACGTTGCTCATGCATTTCTTCACTAGTACTAGTTGAGATCTCTCATCTCTTAATTTGGACAATTAGATTTGTTCCTGAATGGCCCTCTGCCAGTTCTTTGTTTTAGTTGAAATACAGTTGATATACTGGCCTCTTTGTCACTGATCTTGCCCCTATAGTCCATCTTCAACACTGTTGGCAGAACAATCTTTCAAAGAGGTTTTACATTTTTGTCTTCCATTGCTGGACAGAACTCCTTTAGAGAGAGATAGTATCCTGGTTTTGTAACCACAGCATCTGTTAAATTATCTGGCAACTTAATAGAAGTGTAGTCTTACAGATTCTCTGGCCTTCTAGCCAGCCATCTTTGACCTCCATTGTTCGATATGATAACCACTAGCCACATGTGGCTATTTAAATTTAAACCAAATAAAGTTAAAATTACTTAGTCATACTAGCCGCATTGCAAATGCTCAATAGACGCATGAGATTCCTGGCAACACACTGGATAACATGTTTTAGAACATTTGCATTACCACAGAAAGTTCTATTGGACAGAGCTGCCGAAGACCCTTGGTGATATGGACATTTTCCTTTACTGACAACATGAGAACTTTCAGGTACCATTAAAGTGCTAACCTGAGCAAACCAGTCCTTAGCATTTATGTCTTTTTATCTTGATCCTGCCATTAATCACGTTAGTGTATCTGCTCTTTAGCTAGCACCTCTTGCAGCATGTGTCTGTCAGGAGAGCCCACGGTAGGTATTTCAACAAAGGAGATGTGGTAGAGGCATCCTATCCGGATATCCTAACTGCAGGAGGTAGCCACTATTCCTAGGGGTGAGGAAACAAAAGGGGGAAAAGGTGGGGTTGCCAGAACCTTGGCGCTCCTAAATAGGAGTCCGCATGGACTTGGTGCATAAACTTCTGAGACGGTTCACCACCTACCTGTTCTTGCTACTTCTGAGGGATGCAGTGAAGATAGTTCTAGACCTGAAAGTAGTTGAAGACTGGAATCAACTGACATTAGGTCAACACTGGTAGGATTGGCAAGCAAAGACAATATAAATCTTGTTTTCCTCTTCCTACCTTCCACCTTCTCTCTAGTACTTACTGGCAGAATCTAAATGGAATGCAGCAGTTAAGGGGGTCAGGAAAATGCAGTTTGTGGAGTCCCAGCCCCAGCATCACAGAGCAAAGGATAGAAGGGTGGAATTGGAGCTGAGAGACAATAGGTAAAGAACATATTAGTTTCCTTTTAAGAATTCCTTTTTACCCAAAGATGTTAATCCCTAAAATGCTAAATATTCAGGAATGTATTTGTAGACTATCTCTGGGACCTCAAGAGTAAATGCACTAGTTCTAATTGAAATCATGTTGCTCTTTTCTATCAAAGGAAACCTTTTAATGATCCATTTGTGCTTTACTTTTAAAATCAGTAGCAGAAAGAATTCACTCCCAACCGTTCATTCACATATAGATTTTTTTCTTTTTTTTTTTTGTTTTTTGCATGCGTGCCACATACCACACAATCTACCAGGTGTACATACATAAGACAAACCTAGTAAGACAAAAGTAATAATCCACCCAAATCCATCTACCTGAAGTTAGATACTTTTCACATTTTTATGTTAATCCTTCTGCACATTTTCTGTGTATGTGCACATGTCCACACACACACACAACTATAATTCAATGATTTTCATAAACAATTTAAGAATATAATGTAGACATTTTCAAGGAAGTGTGTATAGATCTGTCTTACTGCTCTACAGCATTTGATTATAAGGAAAACGAACTATAACTTATTCATGGACATACAATGTAGGCTGCTACTTACATCTATGTGCATACTAATACTGTTTTCACGCCTTTTGTCTTTCCAGTAAATTTCTTGTATAATTTCTGAGTTACTGAGTGTCCATGTTTAAAATTTTGAGCTAAATTGTCAAACGGACCTTCACCAAAACTATCTGATTATACTGCCACCACTAGAGCATGGGAGTCCTGTTTCCACAGGTTCAACAAAGAATATTGCCAGGTTTTAGTAATTTTCAGTAACAAAAGTTTATTGTATTATTTTTTTTATTTTTAGTGAGAGTGAACATATTTTAATATGTTAACAGCTGTTTGTATTGTGTGTAGTTAACTGCTTACACTTTGCACTTTTATGGGGGTTGTTCATGTCTGAATTTACAGTGGCTTATATTAGGAATCATTCTTTATTATGCACATTGCAAAAATTTACCTTCTGTCATTTATTTTAAGCATGCTTATAATATTACTGTTTTATGACTTTTTATTTTTATGTAATCAAATCTGTTGACCTGCTTTATAGTTTCTGCCTTTGATATTCTGTCTACAAAGAATTTTCCCTGTCCAAGATTATGAAAATACTCATCCATGTTTTCTTCTGATATTTTTATGATTTTATTTTTTATGTCAGCTCCAAGTGCAGTTGGAAATTATATTAATTTAAGGAGTGAGATAAAGATTCATAAATTTCTGCCAAGATTATCTAGTTGTCTAATACTATTTATAAAATAATTCCTCTTTTCCCTTACTGATCTAAAATGTAATATCCACTAGAAAATAAATTTTTATATTTGATATTTATAAACACTCTACTCAGTTCCATTTATGTTTTTGTTTATTCAACTGTCATTACTAATTTAATCACTGTTGTTTTAACATTGATTTGAAATATTTGTTTTATAACTAATAAACATTTTCCTATCTAATACATCAAGTGTTACTCCCTGGCACATACACCCTTAATACTAATTTTTTCCCAGAATTCTCTTTACTCTGACAGATAAATTTTAGAATTATTTAATCTTACTTCAAATAAAACTCCTATTGGCATTTTGATTGTAATTACTTTGGCGTACCTAGATTGTCATATAAAGAAATCATAGTTCCTTCACAATATTGAATCTCACTCTCCAAAAAGAATATTGTCTGTCCTTTTATTAGGTTCATAAGTTCCTCAGTTGGAATTCTAAAATTATTTTCATAGGTTCCTCAGTTGGAATTCTAAAATTATTTTCATTTGTCTTTAATTCTAGGTATCTAAATGTGTTTTAATGTTTTTATGGTGCTTATGAATGAGCTTCTCTTTACAACTTAAAAAAGTTTTCTAATTGAATACTATTGGAATGGAATTGCAGCTCTCAACCTTTTTGTCTTAGGACCTCTTCACACTTGAAAATTATTGAAGACCTAAAAGAGCTGTTGTTTGAACATGTTATATCTTGATATTTACCATATTAGAATTGAAATGGTAAAAAATGGATAATATCAATTTTACAACGAGAAAATATCAACATAACATTGATGTTAACAAAAATAATATATTTTCTAGAACTACCCTAAGACCCAGCAATTGCACTGCTGGGTATTTATCCAAAGCATACAAACAGTGATTTGAAGGGGTATCTGCACCCTAATGTTCATGACAGCAATGTCCACAATAGCCAAAATATGGAAAGCGCCCAGATGTCCATCAACAGATGAATGAATAAAGAGGCGTGGTGTGTATTTATATATATATATATAGAGAGAGAGAGAGGGGGCCATCAAAAGAATGAAATCTTTGCAACGATGTGGATGGAACTAGAGGGTATTATGCTAAGTGAAATAATTCAATCAAAGACAATTATATGATTTCACTAGTGGAATTTAAGAAACAAAACAGGTGAACATAGGGGAAGGGAAGGAAAAATAAATAAGATGAAATCAGAGGGAGACAAACCATAAGAGCCTCTTAACTGTAGGAAACAAACTGAGGGTTGCTGGAGGGGAGGTGGGTGGGGGGTTGGGATAACTCGGTAATGGGCATTAAGGAGGGCATGTGATATAATGAGCACTGGCTGTTACATGCAACTGATGAATGACTAAACTCTACCTCTGAAACTAATAAAACACTATATGTTAATTTTAAATATAATTTAAATATATATATATATATACATATTTTAAATGAAAAATAGCTAGATTTTTGCCTGGTCTTTCTTTTGGAGGCTGGTGTGCTTAAATCATAAGCCTGAGTCTTGAAATAAAGTACTAATTATAATAGCCCCCACACCTTATAATTAAAAAAATTAATGGTGTGCTCACACTTCCAT
This sequence comes from Neomonachus schauinslandi, assembly GCF_002201575.2. NCBI lineage: Eukaryota > Metazoa > Chordata > Mammalia > Carnivora > Phocidae > Neomonachus > Neomonachus schauinslandi. The sequence goes on along the minus strand of NC_058403.1, from coordinate 26,847,228 downwards.
AAAACACATAGAATTAAAACTTGGAGGAAGGGAGGGAAAAATAAAATGACATAATCCGAGGGGGAGACAAACCATAAGGGACTCCTAACCATAGGAAACAAACTGAGGGTTGCTGGAGGGGAGGGGGTTGGAGGGATGAGGTAACAGGGTGATGGGCATCAAGGAGGGCATGTGATGTAATGAGCATTGGGTGTTATACGCAACTAATGAATCACTGAACTCTACCTCTGAAAATAATAATATACTATATGTTAATTGAATTTAAATTAAAAAAAATTTTATTGTGTCAGATTAAAAAAAAACTCGGACTAGAGAACATTAAAATTGATTTTAAAAATAGGAATCATTTTTCAAAGAAGTCTTTTCATTTCTTTGAAAAATAAAAATTGTCCAAGTTTAACAGTTTGGAACTTCAGTAGTCCTGGAAATTTCAATAAGACAACTGCTCTGCTTGGGTTGCGTTTCCTTTACCTCATATTTTGAAAGTGTCTCCAAGAAAAAAGCTTACCTACTGCTCTCAATTACTGCAACCCTGTACTGTCCATTGTCCAAACACTGAAAAGAGTTGCTTCATATATTTCTATCCAGTTATGGTTATTGATGACAAGAAAGTTATTCTGTTGTCAGCTGTTCCATGATGGTGAAATCACAGAAGCCTATAAATCTTTGAGAAGATAGCATAGAGAGGAATATTGTTAAGTTCTTGGAATAACAATGAGTTTCTCAATGGAAAAAGAAACATGAAGGAAATTTTTGATAAATTTAATCACATTAAATTAAGGATTGTCCCTCAAAAGATTCCCTAAGGTGAATAAAAAGACACGGCAATGTAGTGGGGGAGGATATTTGCAATGTGGAAGATGACAATGCAGTAATAAAATGATGTAAAGAGTAGACTTACGGCTTGGAGAAGATAAATATGACATACTTTCTGAAATGTTCCCAGATGTTTATCATTAAAAAACCAACAAAGATTGCTAAGAAAAACCAATACACAGCATTTTTTCAACAAAATTAAGTGACAAGGCATTTTCATAAGGTACAAAATACAAGTAGATGGAATCAAACTATGGGGTATACAATATTTTGTCAAGACTTGTCAGGTTTTGCAGAGGTGAGGGGTTGCCGAGTAAAGAAAAAGGGAAGTTCTATGTGTCCTAAGAACTCCAGAAAACAAATTACCAATAAATATCCATAAAAGGAGAAGATCCCTCCAAGTATATCAGAGAACAACCTGCAAAACAGAAGGCCCCATTGGCTTCAATATGTGGGTAAGTAAAAAGGACATGAGCACTAAGGTACTGCAAGAAATCAGAGGGAGCTGAGGCAGTCTAACCCTCAAGGAAATTAAAAAAAAAAAAAATGGTCAAAACCAAAACTATTTCAGAAGGACAGAAATCAGCTTGGAGGAAAAACTGCTGGGAATAGAATCCAGTTAAGATGGACTTAACCCAAAACTATTAATCATCTGACTTGCATAAATTCCTACTCTTCCTGATGTACCATAATGGCATTCCTGCATCCCTAGGAATTAGTGAAAATATAGTGTGTATTATACCTGAAATGCTCAGTTACATCCTTTCCCCCAATGCACAGTCACCTTGGTAAATGGACACTGGTCCCTTTAGGGGGAGGTTATGACTTAAAGTATTTATACTTCTGTGACACTATTGGGAACTTTCTTCAGGGGACTAAGCCTCCCCTTCTTTCAGGTTGCTCTGGGGCTACAAACTCTTGCATTTTGGAATTGGCTGAGGGCCCATGACTCTTCATTTTGGTCATTCAAGTTGAACTCCCATTCAACAGATTTACAATCTTTTCTTCAATTGGCTACTTAACTATTTCAGTCCTGGGACACCATAACAGATGTTGCCAAAGATCACATCTTCCAGTTACTTTGACTTTGGTTGTGGTGCCATTAAAGTAACCATGCCCACCTTGTCTCCACTACTTTAGTGACAACATGACCCCTACCTCTCTGTGATCCTATTATTCCCATTGAATTCTGGGAACCTATTTCAAGGACAACATTTCCCATTGTCATTTCTGATGCACAGAGAATAGCCACAAGAGTTCGTCAAGATTGTTGGTGATGACCTCACTAATATGTTTCCCAAGGATTTGATAAAGGGAATATTTGAATATTTTCTGGACTCTCCAGTAGACATAGTAGGTGAGTGAGCAGGTCTTACACAGTAAATCTACTCCAGCATTGCAATCTCCTTCAACTTTTGGCAACTCCATTTTTGGTATACCAAGCAAGTTCTGGCATCTCAATTTTGTTCAGTGTTGGCCACGTGTCAGTCCAAGTTTCAGACAACCAACCAAGAAAACTCTTATAGTTGCTCCTAGGCTTCCTAGCCAACAACGGAATCCCCAAGTCTCTGCCTAGTGCTTCGTATCAGTAGATTCAGCCAAATCCAACAGTATATTCCTTCACCCGGATCAAACATCCATTTTCACACATAGTCCTTAGGTTCCTCTCAATATAAAGATTTTATTTATTTATTTAACTGACAGAGAGAGAGACAGCTAGAGAAAGAATACAAGCAGGGGGAGTGGAAGAGGGAGAAGCACACTTCCCGCCAAGCAGGGAGCCCGATGCGGGGCTCAATCCCAGGACCCTGGGATCATGACCTGAGCTGAAGGCAGCCACTTAACCAACTGAGCCACCCAGGTGTCCCAGGTTCCTCTCAATATAAATCGACAAATTTTGCATTACTTTTATGTGTGTGATGTCTCCTCTTAGGTCACACTTCACAGTTGAACCCTGGGGCCTACTGGGACTTGAGTCTGAACGTAGACCTACAAGCAATAAGAGGTGGTAAGTGTGAAAATGTTGAGAAAGATCAGCAGTTTCCTACAGGACAGCTGCCTCAAGTGAGGCCATTACATTACATTGATCAGGACAATCATTGACCTAACTTTAACATAAGAGATCCTGTAGTTTTGTGAATTCACTTAGCTTTTTTGTGCAGCCACCGACAGAATTAAACTTCGAGTATGGTTTTAGAAATGGCCTTGAGGCTAAAAGAGACAAGTATTTCATGTAGGATAGTTGCAGCTTTCTTGTCCTTTACCCAGACTTTGAGATGGCAATTTAAGGCTCTGATCTCATCATTTTCCTTCTTTAAATTCTTCAGAGCACTGGGTATTATACACAACTAATGAATCATTGAACACTACATGAAAAACTAATGTACTATATGTTGGCTAATTGAATTTAAATTAAAACAAAAACAAAGTAACCAATCAATTCCTTTATACTCCAATTTCACTAAAATACGACCGCAGCTACTTAGTTACAAGTCAAAGTCTTGCCTTCTAGAGGCATTTAATCATAGGTGATTTCAAGTAATAATTTAAGTCACAATTTTGCCATTGCCATCAATGGATTACCAGTGTCCCTTTCATATCAGTGCCTTTATGGTAAACAACATTAATTTACTTTAATCAGATTGGAGATAAAAATGGTAGATTATCACACTGAAGATTCTGTTACCCTGAACCACTTTTGATACCAATAACTACATTTATGAGGCTGAATGAGGGAGTCACAACTATGAGTTGTGAGATAAAAATACTTATGATAATTAAAACTACAGAATTTGGGGAGGATTTGGGAGTGAAATTATGGGAGAGAAGTTGGGAAATTAGAGAAATTGTCACTGACCAGTCAACCTGGGAACCCAAGCACGCCCAGCTGCTAAGTGGGATTCTGGAGAGAAAGCTCACAGGGAGATCTATGAGAAGGTGTGCCTCCACCATAATGATGGTCTTGGGGCAACTGACAGCAAAGAGCTGGGTGTGGAGTGGAGGAGAGCAGATACAAACTAGAACATAATGGCATCTCTGCATGTGTTAGTCACCGCATCTAACCAATGGCCTTCAGAGAAAAAAGGCTAATTCTTCTATTTTCCCAATCTTGTGATTGTTTTGACCAATGCTAACTAGCAACCATAGAGAAAAGGAAGTTCTGGGAAATGGACTTAAGCTCTAACGGGTGACACACTGCAGACTATAATGAAGGCATGGAAGAAAAACAGCCACAAAGCAAATGTGTGTGTGTTTGTGTGTTTGTGTGTGTGTGTGTGTACATACATACAATATATGTTATACAAAAATGCCTGAGAATCCAATAAAAAAGTAAACTTGAATAGAGGCTTTACAAAAAGTCCAAATGACTGGTAAATATGGAAAAGTGCACAACTTCATTAATAATCAGGAAAATGCAAATTAAAACCACAATATGCCACCAAACACCCACAAGATTGGTAAAAAAATTAACTTTTGGCACTACCAAATGTTGGTGAGATGTGTATGTAGCAATAGGAACACTCAAATTATGTTCATGGGTGTGTAAATTAGTGTAACCACTTTGGAAAATATTATTTTAACATTTAACATTATTTTAGAACATCTGAAGTTATAAGTACATTATACAGCAATTCCTAAGTATTTTTCCTAAAGATATTTGGGTATATGTGTATCAGCTTACACATACAAAAGTGTTCTTAGAAGCATTGTTCATAGTAGCAAAAACTAGAAACAACTCAAATAGCCATCAACAGTAAACTGATAAATTGTAGTATATTCCCATAATGGAATACTATACAGCAATAAAAAGGAGGAAACAATAGCTATATATGTCAACATAGGTGAATCTTATGTGATAACACTGAGTGAGAGAAGCAAGACAAAATCATATACAGTATCATTCTATTTATTTAACGTTCAAAAAAACCCTGGGTAAAATCAAAATATATAGGAATTCATTCATGAATGGTAAAATTAAAATAAAAATCAAGAAAAGGATTACCATATAAGTCAGGATAATGGCTACTTTGAGGAGGGAGGAAAGATGTGTGATTAGAAAAGGACATGGGGGAGACTTGCTTCCGATTTCTTATGATCGGATACGTTTTCATTTTCTGTATGCATGTAAGTTTGCAGTTGGAGATTGGAGCAGAATTGTCCCCTGGAGATATAAATTTGAGAATCAGCTCTGAGATGCGGTTAAAGCGAAGGGAATTTCCATGATATATAGTAAGATGACATAGAGAGAAGAGAGGAGGGCCCAGGCCTGAGTTTTGAGGAGCATAAAAGGGCCTGTGCTCGAGGGAAAACCAGGGCAGGAAATAGAGAATATCAAATGAAGTAGGAAAGTCTTGTGTCTGTTAGTCTAAGACAGAAAAGTTTTTCAACAAGTAGGAACTGGTGTTTCTGAGTAAAATGGGGACAGAAGAGTCCGTTATCTGCACAAGGGTTATCTCTAGAGTGGCGGAGACAGAAGGCATCATAGAACATCTTCAAGAATCCATCAGGGACTCTGCATCTAGAAAGCACTGTCATTAACAAGATACTTACAATATTGAATAAAATATTAGAGTAGTTTTAATGCATCCCTCAGTCTGGGAAGAAAGTGAGGAATACTCTCAATGGCCAAGAATCACGTAAGCCTAGACCTATTCTGATCAACTATGCCAAAAGGAAGATTAAATTACTTTTCTAGTCTCCCCATAGAAAATATTACAAAATCATTAACATGGGAAGAGACATGGCCAAAAATGTCAGAAAAATATTATTGAGATGAGTGGATTTAATTATATTTGTTAGTATTTATCATATTTTTATAATTTTTGCTATTTCTTTTCCTATTCCAGTAAATATTAACTTTCCTACATAATTTTACATTTTTCATTTAAAAGCTCCTCCTCCCACCATAAAGTGGATCTTTGGGCCCATAAAATTTAATTCAGGCCAGTAAGCTGGGGAAAGAACAAAAAGCCCAGGAAAAAGAATAAGCATTAGGAAAAAGGGGAAAAACCTTCTTCCCAAGGAAGGCAGTAAAGAAACATGTCTTTTTCATCCTTTGCTCTGGATGAAGGGAGAAATTCACAGCCACGAGCTGCTTATGTGGGGATATGGTTTGAGGCTGGAATTGACATTTTATCCATGGTCTCAAAAATCTCAAGATGAGAGCTTTTTCCTTTGAAGGTTGGTAGTAGCAGCAGGAATCTGGCAGCAGGAGCAAATTCAAATCCTTTTGTGTGTCAAGCAACTTATACCTAGAAGGACTGAAACTAGAAAATGAAAAGTTTTGGCCCTCAGCAACATGGTTTTTAAATTGATTTTAGGGCGCTTGGGTGGCTCAGTTGGTTAAGCGACTGCCTTCGGCTCAGGTCATGATCCTGGAGTCCCGGGATCGAGTCCCGCATCGGGCTCCCTGCTCAGCAGGGAGTCTGCTTCTCCCTCTGACCCTCACCCCTCTCACGCTCTCTCTCTCATTCTCTCTCTCAAATAAATAAATAAAATCTTAAAAAAAATTGATTTTATATAAGCCACGACCAAGAGGTAAATATAAACATTTGCAGAAATTGGCATAAAGAGCCCTTTCAGATGTTGATGTTGGAAAAGAATTTGCCCCCATTTTGATGGCAGTTAGGCATTAGGAGAGGAAGAATTTTAGAAAGTAGAAGGGTTGAAATAGCATGACAGATATGATCACATTTATCAGATTGATAAAGCTTCCAATAAATGTGGCCTTAAAATATCTTTAGAACCTCTCTCTTATCCCACGTTGAGGTGGGTCCAGAGGAGCACTACCTAAATTCCCTTGGTGGGGAGCAGCCCTGCCCAGGGTCTGCCTCAGGGCAAAGGGCTGCTTCATCCAAGGGCATGCCCACCTGGGGTCCCACAGATGCATGGAGTAAATAAAGGTCATGCCATTTTGGCCCAATGCAGGGCCATATATGCTCCAGAGTTCCCCACTGGATTGGCAAAGGCTTTGGTCCTCACTCTTGTCCTTCTCTCGCTATCTAGTCCCAGCTTCCCCTATCACTTCCACAGGTGATCTATTTTCTGCACACAAACTGCCTCAATGTGAGCTTCTGGAAAAATGCAGTCAGTGACACATGTCTACCCAATTAGATGTGACTACGTTTCTCAAGTATATTGATGCAAAAATCGAACCAAGTTCATTTTATAAGAAATTCTCTCATTACAGGTTAATAAATGTGTGTTCTGGTTCATAAATGTCTATAATGTTTCATTAATCCAAACTAGTTCATCAAAATATGATCATCCTGGTTAATAGTACTCAAAAAAGTAAAGAAAAATGATTGAACTAGAGGCTCTCCTAATGTGAAAATTTACTAACAATTTTGTTAAATTTTTCTATGCCTTCACTAGTGTGTGTATATTGGGCATTCTTTTGATTACTTTATTGATAATTTTAAAAGCGCTTCTAGTTGAAGAAGGGATAGTTACACGCAATAATTCGATTGTTGTCTTCTAAATTCCCAGTAGGTGGTGTCATAATACTGTATTTAGGGAATAGTTTTGGTTTTTTTTTTTTTTTTATAAGTAGAAAAAAAGAAAACGCTAATATACTTGCTCAAATACATGTACTTTTATTTTAAAAGCTTCTTTACTTTTTCTTCTAAGGTGGCACTATTATAAACACCTTAATTCTTTGTAAAATGTTTCAATTCATATTTTTACAAAAAGTAAGTACTAAGTGACAGCATTTTATTCTTTTATTCTCTGGAGTTATACAAGACTACACAATCAATCAGTAGAGTAGGATGGCCAAAATATTTCCAAAAATTTTTTCCCAGAATCTTTCTTTTTGCTCTCATTTCTTGGACATACGAAAAAAGAAACTGTTCTTGTTCTGGAATTCAAACAGGAATGCAGGACCTGTCATTATAACCATTATAACCTTTATTTTGCACTGAAAATGTTTTCTACTTTTAGCTACTCTTTTGAACTATCAGTAACATAAGCGATTGACCTTGCTGGAAATCCAGCTATTTCTAGCTGAATTGAATGTAGTCTTAATTTGCCTACCTTACCCTTTAGTAATCCTTGAATTTGCTTTGGCAATATAATACATGCTAATGTATTATAGTTGTAACTCAGAGGATAGTATGGCCTCAGTGTAAGGATGACTCTCAACATGCCCTGTAACATTTCATGTTCTTGGTGCCTCCCCAGCTAGATTATACACCCTTTGAAGATAGAGCCTGTGGATTAGTGGGGTTTGTTTGCTTGCTTGTTTGGTAACCCCACAAAGCCTAAACTATGCAAAATTACATAGATACATGGAAAATGTTTGTTAAATAAATGTGCTACTATTTAAATTTAATAATTAACTTCTCCTTGAAATGTTCCTACACCCCAGAGATTAGGTATCTACAGCGTGAGGTCTATTATTTTGGTAATTTAATGCTTGTGATACTTCAGTAGTCAGGAATCTGAAGATGTATGCTCCCCATAGGGTTGGTCTTTAATGGAATGATATAAATTCTTTTGAAAAAGTTATAAGTATTTCACTTATTTTTTAAAAGTCTACTAAAGAAGTTAAAGCATTTTAACTTCCTATTTTCTGAAATTAAAAAAATTTAGATGAGATAACTTTAAGTTAAAAAAATAGTTTTCAAAAACTACTGAGATATCTCATTACTTTCAAGAAAATGTTGAACACTCAGGCCCTTGAAAGGGCAGAAAGTAAGGCAGTCTCGGGGACTTAGCCATAAGAACCATTGACATTTCCTGGGGAAGTTGTCTCTCGACATTATCACTGAGTTTAGTGGTTTGAAGAACTATTCCCTGAAGGCTCCATAGGAGCTCTCTGGATTTGACCCTACGTTGTAATGGCCACCAATGTACAGAAATAATGATATTTCTCCTTGAGAGCCAAGATCTATTACCCCAGGTGTTAGAGTTGAATTGTGTTTCCTTAAAATCCATATGTTGAAGTTGTAACTTCCCATTACCTCAGAATATGGCCGTATTTGTAGGTAGGGTTATTAAAGAGTAACTACGAGAAAATGCAATGATTAAAGTTGGCCCTAATTCAGTATGACTGGTGACCTTGTAAGAAGAAGAAATTGATACACAGACATGTAGAGATGGAAGATTCTGTGAAGACACAGGAAGAAGATGGCCATTTATAGGCTCAGGAGAGAAGCCTCAGAAGAACCAATCTTGTCAACACCTTGTTCTTGGACTTCTAGTCTCCAGAAATGTGAGAAAATAAATCTCCATTTTTAAGCCACTCAAATTGTCGTATTCTGTTATGACACCCTAGCAAACTAATACACCAGCTAATGTTTGGATGATCTTTTTGGTTTCTTCCTTTAGTGCAAATGTTCTCTAATCTTTCCTTTGCCTAAAAATGAAGGAGGAACTTTGTAGAATGCAAATCTGGGCACCAAACACAAACATTGGGTCAGCAGATTTGATTCTAACCAAGGTGGTCTCTAGTGGCATGAGTAGGCCAATATTCTCTTTTTTGGATTCCATAAACCTGGTAGGAAGTGACTCTTCCTTGAGGTAAAACAAAACAAAACCAAAAACAAACAAAAATAACTCTCCCAAATTGATTCAGAAACCTAAGGTCAAGAACTAAAATTTTGAGTGGAGTTTTTATTTCTGGGAATGACATAATCATTTGCTTCAAAGCAGTCATTCCTGCTTGGAAAAGAAAAAAAAAAAAAAGCTGCACAAAATAAAGTATATGTAGCTACGTGAAGGCATTGGAGAACTACCTAAGTAATGAAGACTGAGGATATGCATAGGCCTGAATCCAGGAAAGAATCAAGTTGGGTAAGCCCAACCTCAGATGTTGCTTTTCTCTTCGATGCCTTTACCAATTCCTAAAGAGGCAGCTCCGAGGTGGTGTAGCTGAGTAGTGTTTTTGGCTGATTTATGGAGCTTGAGAGGATGGGAAGGATTGAGGTTCAGGACTTATAAAGAGGGAGAGATCTTGGAAAACACCTTGTACTGACACTTTGAAAGGTTATACTCCAAGAACAAGAGTAAACAGAAATAGGCCTTCGGAAGGACTAAAGCCCAGGTTTGAGTCTTTTCAATGACTGATGAGATTACTGTGAATTGCTAGCTGGGTTGACTGCTAGAAATAAAAGATACATCATTCTGAGCCTGATACAGTCTCTTCAAACTTTACATATAATATCAAGCAAGCTGAATCAGACAAAGCAAAATAAGTACAACAAAAACTAGCAGAAAAGAAGACATGACCTTGAATTTAAATGACAAGGAAAAATCATTAGGAAAAGATACCTGGGAGAACCAGATCATGAAAAGATCATGCAAAGACTTTAAAATAAATGTTATAAATAGGTTCAAGGAAGGAATTCATTGGCAAAATAGAAAATTTCAAATGGCAATTAGAAATGTAAGAAAGAATGAAGAGCAAAATAAAAAGTAAATATGTGGGAGAAAAAACACTTCTGGAATGGTGGAGTAAGAACCTCTGAAAATATATTCCTCCAGAAAAACTATGAGAACTTATAGAAAATGATTAAAACCAACTTTTTTTTAGCACTCTGGAAATAAATCAAAGGACTGTAACAGTCTGAGGAATGTATATTCATCAAAAATGACAATCTAGGTAAGAAGAATGAGCTCTGTGGCATTTTAACCTGCCCTATTCTCATCCCCTCCTCCCACCCCATAGTAGCCTTGAAAGCCAGGGGCTAAGTAACACTGAAGAGGGCAGAATGGATTTGGCACTCTCCAAAAGCCTCATCTCCAGATAATTGTTACTACTTCACGTGTCTGGCAGCTACCTGGAACGTCCACTTCAAAGGACTTATCTTTAGTTGAACTGACACAGAATTTGCTCAGTGGGAAAGGTTCTATGCCCAGAGCATTTGTGAAACAAATTCAGTGACAATTATCTAACATCCAGGTAGCTGACCGAGTTGGTGATACCAGCTGGGGCAAACAAGAGGCTGGCCCAAAAACATAAAAGGAAAATTTGGAGAATAAGATGCTCATATGGAGTTTTAAAAAAAGCTCTGACATAATCCTGGGGTTGTAGAAGGTCAGGCACATGGGCAAGGCTATGGTGTGTCCAGGCCAGGAAAGATCTAAGAAGACCTTAATCTCTCACAAAAAGAAAAGCAAGCAGAGTATGATGGCCTTGGTAAATTGAGAAGGCAGAAGTTACAATGCACAGAGGCTAAGATGGCTGGAATTTGTGCCACAGAATACCTAAGAGGAGAGGGCCATTTTGAGTTTGTTCAGAGGTTAGAAATGTGGATTTTATGTTCTTTTGCTGTCTCTCTCCTTCCCAGAGCTTTTTCTCACTTCGGTGGTGTTTTCCTGGTATCAGTTTTCTGGCTCTTCTCAGTCAGAAATACAGTGTGATTTTTTACAAATGCCCCATTACCACTGGATGGCCTCAAAGACTGCAATTAACTTTAGGCTAAAAGTGCCTCCTTCTAATTGTTCCACTCCTTCCCTTGAGGGTATACTACACATCCAGTTCTGTCTTCTTCAGTTCACTCTCCGTTGCCTTTCTGTATTAGTCCAAGTTTTATAGGTGCTGCTTGTGAGGTGCGTCCTCTGATAGAACATTACTCCACCATTAGTGGAAACCTTCAGATTGATTAATCTCCAGAGTTCTGAAAAAAATTGATACCGATAAATACCTGGTAGAAAATTTGTAAAAAGCAACATCTGTTGTATACATCTAATTTATTCTGAATATAAAGGCACTGATAAGGTTAATGTTAATTTGAACCAGTACATGCAAGGGCATATCAAATATGCCTAAGTCCCCAATTAGCATAAAATACTTAGCCTAACACCCAACAGACAAGAACAACACTGGACTCCCTGCCTGTCTTCAGGATGCACTGATCTTGCTGAAGACAGTTATGTGAGGTTATTATGACCACCTACTTCTGTTTGGGTAGAGAATACTTGTGAACAAAAGATCAGCTGGAAATAAACAATAGCCAAAGGAAATAGAATGTCTGGTCAAATAATAAACATAAAGTAGTACATATCTTTCCAGTCTATCAGCTGTCATGGCTTGTTTGCTTAATTGATTGATTGCTTAATTAGTTTGTTGAATGAAAATAAATGCATTTTATAACAGTAAGTAGTTTCCTTGGTTATTTCTTTTAACCGGCATCCTCAGCCAGATCTTTGCTGTAAGCTGTGGTAGAATCTAAATTTAGAGTGTACAAATTAAATTGGCAGATGACTTAAATACAACAGCCTTGCAACTCCTGTGCTGTAGCTACCTAGTAGTTAGTTCTATTCCGTTTTTTAACTTTCAAAATTAGATATTATCATTAATAATTTATATAGGCAAGTTGTTTTATATTTATAGACACATTAATCATTCAATATTTCTTATGTTCCAGCTGTCATCCTCTAATCAATTTTCTTCTTACTGAAGTACATCTGAAGTTCCTCTCATTAAGGTGATAAACATTCAAAGATTTTGATTTCTGAAACGTCTTTACTTCACCCTTGTTTTAGTAATAGAGTTTGGCTGGATACACAATTCTTGGTTGATATGTATTTTCTCACATTTTGTCTTTCTACTATCTCTGGCTTCCCTTGTTAATGTTGAAATTTCCATCATTAATCTGTCTATCATCAGTCAATCTATCATGCCTTTGTAGGTGGTCTCCTTTTGCTCTCTGATGTTTTTAAGATCTTCTTTATTTGTTTGGTGTTTATATTTTCACTACAATATTTCCAGGTGTATATTTCTTTGTATTTTTCTTGTTTGAGATATACTGGCAGATATTTTTCTTCCACATAATCATTGAGGGACTGAGTTCTTTTTGTGTCCAATGACTCACTTTTCATAGTCTTAATCCAGCCAGCAGAAAGGAAAAGAGACTGTTGGGGAGGCACATTAGCTTTTTAGTATCTTTGGCCCAGAATGACATATGTCAATCATTTCCACTCATTTTTCATTGAGCAAACAGTAGTCACAAGACTATAGCTAGATGCTAGTGGGGCAGCTGCTTCATAATCCATCTTTTTATTTCCAGGTATAGAACACATTTTTCCTCTCTCCAAGGAAAATAACCTGAAGTCACTCAGCTATTACATTATTAGACAAAAGTCAAAGCTCTTTAGGTGATATTCAGTGTAGTAGGCTGAATAATGGCCACCCACAGATATCAGGTCCTAATCCCTAGAACATACCAATGTTACCTTATAAAAGAAAAGAGTCTTTGCATATGTGCTTAAATTAAGGATCTTGACATTGGAGATTATTCTGGATTATGTGAATGAATTTTAGATGCAATCACAAGTGTCCTTAGAGAGGGAGAAGGAAATTGAGACAGAAGAAGAGAAGACAGAAAAGGAGAAGACCATGTAAAGATGGATGCAGAGATTGGAGTGATGGGACCACAGGAAAGGAATAACAGCAAACACCAACAGCTGGAAGAGGCAAGGAATGGATACTCCCCAAGAGTTCCTAGAGGAGGCACAGACTTGCCAACACCTTGATTTCAGCCCAGGGAAATTTGACATTGTACTTCTGGCCCCCAGATATGTAAGAGAATAAATTTCTGTGGGTTGAAGTCACCAAGTTTGTGATAACTTGTTATACTAACTACAGGAAACTAATGTATTCAGGCACTCTTCGTGATCATTTGAGCATCTTTTTGGAGTGGGTCCTAAGGACAGTGAAAAAAATTAAGTAGACGGGGCACCTGGGTGGCTCAGATGGTTAAGCGTCTGCCTTCGGCTCAGGCCATGATCCCAGGGTCCTGGGATCGAGCCCCACATCGGGCTCCTGGCTCAGCGGGGAGTCTGCTTCTCCCTCTTCCTCTGCTTCTCCCACTGCTCATGCTCTCTCTCTCTATATATCTCTGTGTCTCAAATGAATAAATAAAATCTTTAAAAAAAAAAAAAGAAAAAAAAAAGAAACTTTAAAAAAAAAAATTAAGTAGTCATCAGACATCCTTTATCCTTCTTGGAGAAGAGAGATTAGTCATGGATGCCATATTATCATGTCTGATGTTTTTGGCTTGATGAAACATGCATGAGGAACATGCAAAGTAGGTTTGTCTCCTCAGTGTTTTTTGGGGTCGTCATCTTACTTTTATAACATAGATAGCCCACAAGGAACGAAGTTTACTAGACTGTGAACTATTATAGTCAATTACAATTGGAGTGTATTTAATCTATCACTTTTCTTTTAGCTGTGATGCTTAAGGAATGAGAGACTTAACCTTGATGGTGTATATAGTGAAAATGATTTTTGAGCTTCCAGTATCTTTTCACCCTACCTCAGCTAATGTCATCCTAATTTCCACTGAGTTAACTCTCCCAATTTGTGTCATTTTAGTGAGACTGAAAAAATCACAATGCTCGCTCTTCCAAGCAAGGAACGGGCATATGACTAAGCTGGAGAAACTGGGCTTCCATTCTGAGGACTTTGACTTTTGAGTAGAAAGACAAGGACAGAAGAGTGTTCGGAACTCATCCTAGAGAGGATGATCAAGTATGTGTGTTGCCTGGAACTCCAGAGAAGCTTTTGGTCCAAGCCTTTCCAGAGCCTGACCCTCAGGCTTTCCAGAACCTGACTTCCTGCTAATATTGTAAGCTGCACCCAATAACATTAAAGTCAATTTCATACTTGCTTAAATTGGACATCATAAGTTTCTGTTGCTTGCAACTAAATAACCTTAAATCTATAAGAAGTTACAAAACTAAATTCTGACATCTTGATGGTATTTTGCACCTGGAGGAGAGGGAGACAGTGTACCTTTTAATGGGAAAATTATGAAAAGAAATGTTAACCTACATATTTATTTGGCTAAAGGCAAAAGTTGTCCTTAATATCTCTAAATATTTTCCCAATTCCTTCGCTCCGTGTGCTTTAAAATATCTCCATTAGTGATAGTGTTGGCAGCCTTCTATTCTGGCAGGTTCAGAAGTATTTTAAGTTATATAATCTAATATGTAAGCAAATCTACTTCTTTTTAAAAGTACAAAGTCGATCTCATTTTATTTGGCCTTTTTACTGATCAATACCTGTGTAGATATTTCAGCAGCATTTCCTCTAAATGAAATTTTCTTTCAAACAGCAGAGATCAACAAATTAGTTTGATAATATTTATTCTAATAAATGGTATATTTATGTTGGACGTAAGTGGATACTTTAAAAATAATGTCTACTTAAAGAATAACTGTGGGATCATATTTTTTTAAGATAGTGTTTTAGATTTTCTATGTTATTATACCATGATTTTTTTGGAAACAATTTCATGCTTATATTGGCAGGTACTATTGAATTAAAAACTGGGTCTCCATTCAGGGTCCAGTAAGGAGAGAGGAATCACAGAATTGTAACAAAGAAAGTTTAATATGAAGAATTAATAACTATAACCAATCCAGATTACTTGCCACAGAAAAAACTAAAGAATAATAGAACAGATACAGGGAAAAGCCATTACCTCTAAGCCTGAGAGGCAAAGCACAAAGGAACAAATCTGAAAGAGATACTCCTCCCCTCCAATGGGGCAGTGCCATTCAGCAGAACTCAGTGGTGGGGAGGGGGCACCACTGGGTGTCGTATGCCCTGCTGGATATTGTGTGCCAAAGGAGCAAGCCGAGAAAAACGCACTGCAAGGAAGCTTCATTTTTCCAGCCGTGTTCTTTCTGGCCATCTGCTGACAACATTGAACATTGTGTCACCTGAGTAAAGGGAAATGTTTACAGGAGCTATCTCCAATATCATAAGTAGAGCAATGGAGGGTAGATTTGGAAATGAGAGGTAATCAATTGATAACTGGCACAAGATAAGTGAGATTGCTTTCTTTTTCCTAAGTGAAAGCAAAGGATTTTTTTAAACTTGGAATCCATCGATTTATCCAATCAGGGAAATCAGTCCTTGGGTAGAATTTTACATAGAGCTCCATATAGGTGTTTAAACTGCAAAAAAAATATTTCATGTTTAGGTTTTGGAATATTCCCTTGAAATATTTAGGTTCATTTATGCAATGAAAACACTGGAATTCTTAGTTTTAGTCTGTGAAAATTCTCCGTTGGAGAATAATTTTCGTATAAATGAGACAGCCTGCCCACAAACAGTCCATTCCCTAAGGGGAAAATCTGTGGTTTCTTAAAAATTGAGTTCAGATTGTATTTGTGTGGTTAAGGCCAAGCTGATTTTTATGTACTGCTGATTCATCCAGACATGGAATTGTATCCCATCCAACATGATTGGATGGGAATAAATAGGCCATCAGCTGAGGTTGCATGTACAACACATTGTAAACTGTAAAAGCAGTATGTAAAAGCTGTTCCATAAGGTTTCTGTTTCGACTTTGCTTTCTCTAATGTCATTTAACTCCCATAAAATTGTTCCAATTCTCCTTTCAGAAATGATTCTTACGAGCTGTTGAAGTGACATAGCAGTGCTCAACAGGTGGGCCAATTAACAATTTACTCTTCATGACTCTCTGGGACTATTGGAATTTACTATAAAGTAGCAGATTCTAGATATCATCTGTAGGAAAACTAACTTCTGCCCAAGGGGGTCTGAACATTATTAGAACTTCAGACAGTTGCCACCCCCCACCCACCCAGGACTTTCTCTGGAAATTCTGGCATTTCATCCTACCCTTGTAATGTTCTGAATCCTCATTGTCCAAAGTTTGTTTTGAGGTGACTGCAGAACCAATCAGAGAACTCGACTGGAGCAGAGGTTTGCTATTTCTCAAGATGTTACACAGAAATATGACTGCATCCTAAGAATCAGAAAGAATGTTTTATAAGTTCTTTATTTTTGTGCTAAGATTTCCGGAGTTTACCTACCAACATAAGGATTAACCTTATCTCAAAGTTAATTCATAAAGGTTAAGAGTTTCTAAACATCACTATCATGTTTCCCAATTGTGCACAATCATTTATAATTTAAGCAGAAAGGAAATACAGCATGGGTAAAGCTAAAGTGTTTGCCTCTCATATTTCCATCTAAACTCTGTAGCTGGAAGGGGGGATGTCTCAGATACCAGAGTTGAGCATGGGCTGCTTAGCACATCACATGCTGGTTTCTGTAAAGTTTCTGTAACAGTGTTGTTATCTAAGTAGTATAGATTCTCCCTCTTTAAATTAATTCCACCCCCCCCCAAACTCATCTTTTAATTACTGTAAAAACTGGTTTCATTTTGCTTGCAAGTAATTTTCTGCTTCCTACGTTTTTGTGGTTTGCTAATTTGGAAAGAATTATAATCAGTGTACTCTACCAGAGAAAACTATGTAATATGGCAGAGTCCAGGGTAGAAAAGTTCCATTTTCTGTGTTTTGGGCAGCTTTCAAGAACTTTATTCACAGTCAGTTGGTCCAGTCAGATGGTCTTATTTGTTTTATAAGACAAGAAACAGTTCCTTACAAATATGGTAATATGTTAGAGCTGCTGCATAAGAAAAGAACTAACTCACTCCCTACTTCCCTTCCTCCTTTCCTTCCTTCCTTCCTTTTTTATTTTATATTCAGGTTGAATATTCTCCTTCTTTTTCATTACAGGACCCATCCCTGAGATTTACAAAACTCCAAATAAAACTGATAAAAGTGGAGAATGATAAATTTATCTTTTTATATTCATTTAAATTTAGTCATCCACAATTTTTTTTTCTCTTGAGATTAAAAACCAGGTGAAAGATATCATGTTAAGACAAATGACCATGCAATTGAAGCTATCCAATGGTTTTGAAACCCTAGCAGGGTCTGCCAACTCTTGTTTTTAAGAGCGGAGAGGTTTATGAGAACTTTTATAGTCTTATCTTGGAGGGAAAAACAATCTATAAAAAGCCTTGTATTGCTTCTGAATCATGACATTATCTCATAAATAAAGACTCAATAAAATTTGACTATAAAAGGAGAGAGAGAAGGAATACTATTTATAGTGAAATGGTATCTTAAAGACTATCAAATTCAGTGAAATAATTTGGGGCTTGCTTTTCCAAAGAACAAGGTACGGAAAACTCTTTAGGAAGGGAAAGTAGTTCGGAGCAAATACAAAATTAACTATTTAACTTAAAGTTTGATGGCCCACTTGTCTTTTGCATTGTGTATCATTTTGACTGGAACATGCCCAGATATTTGGCTAAACGTTATTTCTGGGTGTGTCTGTGAAAGTGATCCCAGGTGGGTTGTTGAAGGGTACTTCAGTACTTCTGGGTTAGGGTGAAAATTCAGGTTTTCCACTAAACCTTTGCTGATAACTCCCTTGTCTAGAATGCCTGCTTATTGTTTCCTATGTGGCCTCCACTGGCATGTGGGGCAAGGACAGAGGTGGCTTCATTATCCCTGAGCAGTGCTAAGAGTTCTGACTCTCCACTAGTCCTCATCTGACACCACTGAAGCATGGAGGGGGAGGGGTTCTTTATTACCACAGTGTGGCGGTAGAACCCAGAGTTTACTGACACCTGAAGAGTAGGGTGGAATTCATTAATGCTTGAAGGAGATGGATTTCCCACCTCCTCACTCAGTCTTCTCCAGCACCACACCAACAGGTCAGGGTCAGGGTGGAAGTCTAGACGTTTCATTCAGCCTGTGTTGACCCAGAAAGGTGGGGTTGGCATGGGGGTTGCAGTGTTTTCTGTGGCATTTGTTTGGTGTTCAGTTGTGATTGTCTAAGATGCCCCTTTCCTGGTCCTTTGGGCAGAGAAAAGTAGACTTGCTGAGGCTTAGTTATCTGTGCCCATTAGCATTTCCTGCTTGCTGGCCTTTTCAGTTACAAGTCTGGGGCATATGAAGCAGAAAGAAAACCCAGGGATCACACCCTGGTATCATTCCTTGAGTCCACAGTCCTTAGCCAGTTTGTCTTCTTTTTTCCACCATTCAGAGCCTTCTTTTGTTTGTTATATATAGTGTCCAGGATATTTAGCTGTACCTAGTGGGAGAAATAGGGAAAAGTGCCTCTAATCCATCTTTCCAAATTGAGAATGAGTTTTTTAGTGATTAGTTGTAAAGGTATTAAAGAAAAAGAAAGGAAGCTTGAGCCACATGGGAGTACGATGGAAAGGAAATCATTTAAAAAGCCAAAAAAAAAAAAAAGTGAGAGACGGGAGACAGGGATTAATTTGACTGCATATGGTGAAACTGCACATTGGCTGTTGTAACCAGAGTGTTCTCACAATGGTATTTCCCAACCATGGCCATATTGTCCACAAATATGTAGACTTACCCCTAGGCTCTCCCTCAGAACAATGGGATGGAAATGCCCAAATCGTTGGGGAGAAACTGGCTAAAGCAGCAGTAGTGGCTCACCGAAACTTTCTCCAGGATTCTTGCTTAAGTGCTGGGCAGACCTGGCACCAGGGTCATTGCCTGCCTGCTTGGTTATGTGATAAACAAGTGTTGTTTATTTTTTTTCCCTACCCATTTGCAAACTTGACTTCTCTCATTATGGTTCCAGGTAAAAGCAATACAAATCTTGGTGTTGCCAGAAATTCCATTTAAAAGAGAACGTCATGGTTTTACCAGACTTGTGAGCCCTGAGCTTTTATTTTAACCCACATCTCATAACCTCAAAATATCCCAACCTATGCAAATCAAGTTGTTTTTGGAAGAAGGAAGTTCCCCAGAAACCTAAAAATCCCCTGTCCTTCAGTTCTCCAGTGTTCCATCATTGAAGTCACAATTTTCATATTTATTTCATGAGAATCATATCTGATTTTCATTTCTCGCTCTCTTAGCTTAGCCAGCTGGGGTGAGAATTCTCACAGTATGGATTGATGTTTAATACCAAGATAGATTCATGACTGAGAAACCAGTAAAACAATTATTTTAGGAAACTTAACACCAAACATATCACCTGGAACCAGTGTTGAAATTTGCTCTGTATGTTTAATCAGCAAATTAGGGTTTGTCCAGCATGTGTCAAGTATACAGTTTGAATGTGTGCTCCTTTACTCCAGTTTAAGGAGTGAGGCAGGCCTTAAGAGAATTTGAGGCAGTTGGCAATTTTCTTAGATATCTGAGTCCTACACCACAGAACCTCATTAGTACTTCTGCAGAGGATGCGAGAAAAGCAAATGTGTCACAAGTCAAGAACTGGACTTGAGGGGTTCTGTTTTCTAGAAAAAATGCAAGTAATAATAATACACTCATATTGTCACATATCAGCATACCTAGATGTTTCCAGGTACACATTAAGTGAATTTATGAAAACCTCTATGGAGAATTACAAAAACTTGCCATGGTCTCTGTCTTGCTCCACCATTTCAGTGTGGGTCATGCTTGCAGGAGGGAGGTTATCTCCATGGGCTACTTGTATTTTGAAATAAAATAGAGATTGTTGGTTGTTCACTACAAGTATTTGTACTTCTGAAGATTTCAATACCTAGAACAGTGATTGGTATATATAATAGGTATTCAGTAAACATGTGTTCATTGACCAAATTCCTCACTATCAAAAAATAATTTTCAGTATCACAGTTCCCCAAATTCTGGGTGGAACTCAAGCTTATCACCAAGATCCTAAGAGATAATGAATGCAGTTCTTAGGTGTGTGATTTATTTGACAGAAAACTGCAAATGTCATGGGTTAATATTTGGAAATATGAACAAAGATTCTCTCACCTTTGCTATTTTTTATATTTTTCTCTCAATCAGCTAGAAAATTACTTATTTCCAGAGTATTTAATCAATTAATGATCTTTTAATCTCTTCAACATTTTTTTTTTAAAGGAGTATTTGATGAGTAACACAAAACTTTCTACCTGCCCATTGAAATAATAAAGATTCCTGGAGCTGGCGTCGGGGGGATGGGAATAAGATGGAGAAGCAATGAGTGGATAAGTAATGGGAGTCCTTCAGGAAAAGGGAGATGGCTCCTTGTCTTGGATGAACTCAGAGATTCATTTAGACATTCCAGATGAGTTTGAGGGATTGGAGTACAAGTGATACCTGTATTCTATTTCCCAACACCCCTTGGAGACATCAGCATTACAGAATAGAAACCACCGTTTAGCATATTAATCAGATGAGTTAGGATACACTAACCTGTGGTAAAAAAAAGAAAAATAATGACTTAATCTAGTAATCTAGACTTAATAGTAATGGCTAGACAAAAACATAATATTTCTTTTTTTTAAGATTTATTTATTTATTTATTTATTTATTTATTTATTTATTTATTTGAGAGAGAGAGAGCAAGGGCAGAGGGAGACAAGCAGACTCCCTGATGGACGTGGAGGCTGACCCAAGGCTGGATCTCATGACCCTGATATCATGACCTGAGCTGAAATCAAGAGTATGACCTTAACAGACTGAGCCACCCAGGCATCTCCAACAGAAGTCTATTTCTTGATCAATAGCAGTCCTAATGGGTGTTCGAGATTATGACTCTCATTTAGGAAGCAAGGCCCTTTCCAGCTTGAATAGCTTGTATCTCTGCAACTTCTAGGGCCTTGTCTGTCTGTGTCATGACAACAAAGGGAGGAAGAACATAGAAGAGCCTGTTTGGAAGGTTTGGGGGCTAGACTAGAAGTGGTCCATATTATCTCTGCTCATATACCTCATTGGTTAAAACTCAGTTACATGGTCACATCTCTCAGGAAGAGAGGATGGAATATTTGTCCAGGAAAAAGATAAAATGAATTTAGGTGGATAAATATTTCTGTTCAACTGATGACAACACACACTTTGTTCACACCCTAAGTGAGAAACAAAGAAATAGAAACATCCCCTGAAACTAAGAGGAGCAAGGAAATTATGAGAGATCATAGATAGCCTGTCATCCTGTAAGTCTCTGTGACTTGTGAGATGAAGAGCAGCAGGATGATCCTACATACCCGAAAAGACGTGGGAGGTAGCCTTGAGAGAGGATGCATGAAGAGGCCTCTTGAATGGGAAGGACCAATGACTTAGTGACCTGTTTGGACAGAAATCGATGGAAGATGAATTATGGATTTTTCAGCCAATCCCAGGAGATGCCAGCCTGTATAGAAAGTAACACAAGGGCAAGATGCCCAGCAACTCCCTCCCACCCACCCACCCACCCATTCATTTAATAATGAATATTAAATTTTTGTGATCTGACTACTTAGAAGCTTGTTATAGAAAATAAACTAAGTAATAGAAAAATAAAATTGCATTTTGTGCACACCTGAATTTTTATACTGTGTTTTGTACCTATCACACATAATTAAATATTTAATCGTATTGCAAAAGAAATTAAGGATTTGTTAAATTTTTGAATATGCTAGCTTTCTAAATGCTCTCATTGGCCTCTGAAAAACTTAACTGACATAGATAGTTCTGAAATGTGTATAAAGTAGTCATATACCTTAAAGTACATTCTTTATCGTATTATTGTATGATGGATTAGAGTATAAGCTATCACGTTCTACTCAGGTTTAATTCCCAGACCTCCTACAAAATAGCTTTGTGACTTTGGGTAAGGTACAATATCTTTCTGTGCTCCTGTTTTCTCATCTGTATAAAGGCAGTACTGAAGTACCTAACTCTTAGGATTGTAAATAGGGCCATGGATGGGGTACTACATCAATGAGAGCACAGTGCCTAGTGGAGAGCGTGTATCCTGTAAATACTACTAATACTTATTTGTACTTGCGGGGATTTATGTGTCTCGTAGCTACTGCCTGGGATGCTTTTATGACTCCCTCCCACTCCCCCCTCAGGCTTCCTTTCCATTCAAGTTACTGCTACTCATCCAGCCTTGTCAGCTCATACCATATATTACCTTCTTTTCAAAATTGCAACCATTCTCTCATGTCTGTTAACAAAATACTTTCTGTTTTCTTGGGAATGATGGTGTTGATAAAATGAGAATGGCAACTAGTTTTGTTTCTGTCACTGTGATTTTTAACCATTTTATTATGAATCTTCAAACTTCCCAATACTCTTTCAAAGTATATTTTATTGTTTGCATTTTACGAGTAAGAAAATTGACACTCTGAGAGGATAAGTAATTTATCCAGCTTTATATTGCTAATAAGCAAGGAATCTAGAGCCAATCTGGTTTATTTGGTTTCTATTTACCATATTACTTTGCTATTCTTTCTTTTTTTTTTTTTAAGATTTTATTTATTTATTTGACAGAGAGAGACAACGAGAGAGAGAGAGAGAGAGAACACAAGCAGGGGGTAGGGGCAGAGGGAGAGGGAGAAGCAGACTCCCCACTGAGCAAGGAACCGGATGTGGGACTTGATCCCAGGACCCGGGATCATGACCTGAGCAGAAGGCAGATGCTTAACTGACTGAGCCACCCAGGCATCCCTGCGATTATTTCTTCCCTGCATGTCTCCTTCACAAAACTGTGATCCCCTCGGTACTAGGAGGCATATTATTCTTCTTTGAATAATTCTTTATGCCTAAATAAGAAAAGGTTGGTAACCTTGGAACTAATTTATGTAGTGTCTATTATTTTAAAAAATTTTTTGTCCATTATGTATGAGCACATGTGTGCACATGTGCATATGTGACTGCTAGAGGAGAAAGAGTAGATCTACCTTTTCCTGCCAGATCTCCTCTCAGTAGAGTGGTATTTAGTTCCTACTAGATTATATTAGTTATATAATCATTAGTTATATTAAAAACATTTTTCTTTATTAATTAAATTAAATTATTTAAATTTTTTTTCTTTTATTTCTTCATGCCTCATTTTCTTCATCTGTAAAATAAGGTCTGGGAATTGCCAAAGGGTAAGATTCAGTGTCTTGCTCAATATCTGCAATGTAAGTGCCCAAACTGCAGCATCTACCAGAAAGAGCTCTGATGGTTAGGCATAATTTTGTAGAGCAACAGCTTGACAGTCTTGAGAAAAATTTTGTTTTGGGCTTTGCTGGTTATAGAGGCATGAGTGGGTTGACGTCAATCATAGAAACGTGTTTTGTGTTTCTCATGGAAGCAGAAGGAGGGTGATGGCATTCTGAGAGCCTGATCTTTCTTGGTTATAGAGGGATGTTCACTGAAGTGAATCGACACCAACCAAGTAGACAAATTTAAAACCAATTGTGGTGTTACCATTGCGTTATAACTGTCATTGGTGGATTAGACACATTTAGAACCAGTTCTGGTCGTTATATGTTCCCATGACTATAGAATCATCAGAATTTCCTTTGGAGTCTGTGGCCTTTTTATTCTTGGGCTCTCTTTCTGTCCTTCCTAAAGCAAACTGCAGAAGCAAACACTGGCATCAACAAGGGCCAACAGGTCCTCACTATTGTTGTTGATTTGCCTTAAAGGTGGGGCATAACAACATTTTAGACTCTGGCAAGTGTATGATAGAACAATTATAACAAAAAGTTCTATAAGAGAGGACTAGAAGGCAATTTTCAACCATGACACATTTTTCCAATTCTGACCAAGAAAACAAGTCTCAGGGACATTCTGTATCTACTTTATTCAGGGTGCTGTTTTGTTTTTCTAAATGCACTTTATTGAGGAATAATCTGTATGCAATCAATTGTACTTATATATTAAGTGTACATGAGTCTTGACAGACATATGTACCTATGCAAACACCAAATCAATCAAGATATAGAACATTTTCATTATCGAAAAAAGTTCCCTCCTATCCCTTTGTAGTTAATTCCTCCCCACCCATCCTACCCCAAGCAATCACTCATCTGCATTCTGCCACTATAGATTAATTTTGCCTGTTCTAGAATTTCATATGACGAAGGTCACACAATATGCAGACTTTTGTGTCTGGATTCTTTTGAGAGCATAATATTTTTGAGATTCATCCATGTTGTGTATGTCTGTAATCTGACTTTTAATTTGTGAGTGGTCCTCCATTGTATGCATACACCATTATTTATTTGTCTATTCAATAGTTGGTGAGCATTTGCATTGTTTCAAGCTGTTATTTTCAATAAAACTGTTATAAACTTCCATTTACAAATCTTTTTTAGACATCTGTGTTTTATTTATTATTGGGTAGCATGGTGGTGATAGTTGACCCTATAAGAAATTGCCAAAGAGTTCTCTTAAAATTTTTATATAACTTTACACTTTTACCAGTAATATTTGAGATTTTTATTGCTCTACTTCCTTGTCAGCACTTGGTATTGATGCCTTTTAAATTTTACCTATTTTATAAGATGTGTAATGATATCATATTGTAGTTTCAGTTTGTATTTCTTTGATGATTAGTTATGTTGAGCATCTTTTCCTGGGTTTGTTCAGCTACTCATATATCTTTATGAAATATTTATTCAAAATCTTGCCTTTTAAAATATTTTATTTTATTTTACTATTGAGTTGTAAGATTTCTTTATATATTCAAGATACATATGCCTTGTCAGATATGTAAATTACAGATATTTTCTCCTAGACTGTGGCTTGCATTTTCATTTTCATAATGGTGTCTTTCTAAGAGTAGATGTTTTTAAATTTCATGAGGTATTTTTATGTTTGTATCTGTGATCCATTTTAAGTTAATATTTTTGCATAGTATGATGTGAGCAATGAGGATAGTTGGTCCTAAACTGAGACCTAGTTGCTTCAGCACTGTTGAAAACACTATCTTTTTCTTGTTGAATTACCTTGCTATCTCTCTTGAAAATCCATCAATCATATATATGTGGGTCTATTTGTAGACTTTCTTTAGTCTATTACTTGGATCTCCCTATCTGTTCTCACTTTCACCAATGTCTTAATTACTATAAATACTCTAGTAAGTCCTGAAATCAGTAGCTTAAAAGTCTTTCAAATTTGTCCTTTTTTAATTTCTCGCATCAGGGTTCCACAGTTTTCAGTGCTTGAGTTGCTCATATGTTGTCAAATTATTCCTGAAGTGGTTTTTTGTGTGTGTAATAAATACCTCATAATGCATTGTTATTTAATTGACTATGACAGATGATTTCTTTTCCTAAACTAAAATACTGCTTATTAGGGTATAATTCTGATTCCTATAGTATATTAAAAAAATTTAGCATGTCTCTATTTCCATGTACTGCATAATATATAAATTATCCCAGGCCTTTCTCTCTTTCCAGGAAACTTCATTTATACAGTATATCTTGATATCACTTGCTTTTTACTTTGTGTGAACACATCAGTTAAGTATTATGTTGGTTTCTGTTTTCTCATTGCCTGTACCAGGAAGATATATCAGTAGAGCTTACATATGAAGAGATGCAGGCACCAAGACCAGAACAGAAGGTAGTACTGGTGCTCATGCAATTAATGATTTTGAGATTATCATCAATATGATTTAAAAAATTAACAAATAAAACAAGTTTTAAAATATTCTAGAGAATTCACAGGGCCTCTGCTGTTAAAAAAAAAAAAAAACTGATTCAGATGGCACTAGTGAATGATGTAGAACATCATTTCAAATGCAGTTGTCCATATGGAATGGTCAGTTTTTCCTTGCACTGATCTGATTCTGAAATATACTAATTGCTTTGTAAACATCTGATAACCCTCATTTAGGTGATGTGACTTGCATTATGAAATCGCTTGCAAATTGGAGAAAATACAGAAAAAAACAATACCACTTTATAATTTTCTTTTTATCACACTTTCTCAGCATTTTTGCCATAAAATTTCCTTGAGCAAAATGAATTTTGATCACTTCCCTGTCCTCTATGTAGGAAAATTGTGTATGTGTCTCTGTTTCCGCATTTGAAAAATAAAAATAATAAAAGCTGACTCATATGGTTATTGTAAGGACTAAATGAGAAAATACTTAAAAGTTCCTATAAAAAAAGAAGATGCCAAAGTAAGTTTCCTTACTTCCTTGATACCAGTGGATGAATAATAGAAAAAAGGCTTTAGCTAATTTTGGTTAGAAGCCAATTTGGCTTAATAGAAAAGATGCTTTAGCTAGTTTGGTTAGAAGTAATCATGACTTTGCCTCTACAGCTCCATGAATTGGTGAATTTTCACGTTTCATGTATATTTTTAAAAAATTATGTTAAAGTTTTTATTAATTCAATGGCATAACAGGAAAATTTCACAGATATAAGCTCCAGTTTTTTGGTATCCCACACTTTGATAATGTATCACACATTTGCCAACTGCCATTTAACACTCAGTTGAGGATGATTGCATGAATAGACTGCCGAGGACTTTTCTTCCTTTCGTATAAAGTTAACATTGATTGGGATTAACATTGATTAGTTAACATAACTAATCATAACTCTGATATGCTTCAGGGTAGCACAGATGATGTAGCGTAAAGTGAAATAGTCATCACTTAACCATGGCATAAATTCAATTATAATTGTGTCTTATATTATAAGGTATAATTAGGCAAAAATTAGGCTATGATTTCAGTTTATATAATTACTGTAGTAAAAGATATAATGTTTGAGTTAAGTAAGGCAATTGTGTTTTTCTGTGTTTTTGCATTCAACTTCTCTGTTACAGTTTCTACTTCCCACGAGTGGTTTTCTATTGTCCCCCCCTTAAAGTCATAATACACATTTACTTTTTCATTCACTTTCCATGTAATTTCATTTTCTATGAAAAAGCAAGCAGCTTGGCAAGGAAAAGAGAACTACAATATCAGCCTTTAGATGGTGTGGGTAAAACGAACAAGCACTTCCCTTTCAGCCCTGCTTTGACTTCAAGTCACTTGAACACTTCCTGAAAACAATTTAGTGTCAAAATGCCCATATAATGTGAAGACCATCTGCACTGAAAATGTTGCAGACTTAATGCAGTTAGGAGAACAAAACAAGATTATGTTTTTGATTATTGAATATTATATAATATTTTGGTAACATTATTAATATTCAGAAGGAATAGTAAGTGCATACAACATTATTATTAATATTCAGAAGGAATAGTCAATAAGTGCATACAACATTATTATTAATATTCAGAAGGAATAGTCAGTAAGTGCATAGCATGTTGTAGTCTTTGATCAAGAAAAGAGGCAGATAAGTTGGCAGTATATGTTTTGCATTTCTAAGCTTCCTCAGATACTATTTGTAACTCCTATTGACTTAGGTGTTGTATGTTGGAATTGACAGCACATATAAAGATATGGATTTTAAGCTGTTGATTTGCTAGAGTCATTAAAAATCCTTGAGTTTGAAAAATGACAATAATGCTAGCCAATTGTTAGATAATAGATATTTTCAAGTTAAAAGTAATTGCTACATTTTTTTTAAAGATTTTATTTATTTATTTGACAGAGAGAGAGAGAGACAGCGAGAGAGGGAACACAAGCAGGGGGAGTGGGAGAGGGAGAAGCAGGCTTCCCGCTGAGCAGGGAGCCCGATGCGGGGCTCGATCCCAGGACCCTGGGACCATGACCTGAGCCGAAGGCAGATGCTTAACGACTGAGCCACCCAGGTGCCCCAATTGCTACATTTTTTAGTGGCATCTTTTTGAAAGTCTTAACACAGTTTTCAACACATCACTACAAACTGTTAATACCGGAAAAAATAGTGTAAGATACGTTTCGTATTTGTCTTTCCTGAAATTCCAATCATATCTGAGTAAACGTTTTTTGTTTCTAAAATCATTTGACAGAACAGTCTATTGGGTTCTGATTCACTTCAATGTATTATCACAGCTTTGTTTTTAAAGGTTGATATCCAGTAACAAATGTCCCGTAGGAATCTCTTTTGTTTTTTGGTAATCTGTTTCCCTATTGAGTAAAACCTTAAAACTCCTTTGACTAAAGAACATTTGCCTTAAGACTGAAAATTTATTTGGTTCCTATTGAAACCTAGAAAAATGAATTATGAGGTCAGAGCTTATTCTGTATTTATTTGATAACTATAATATATCAAATTAATTCAGCCTTTATATTTTAGAGTACCTATGGAAGTGTTCCTTTTTTAAAAAGCCTGCAGTTCACTTGGTTGTTGTGATTATGGCCATTTTGTGATGAAGACATGAAAGCGTTGTCTCATGGTGGTCACATAGTCCTGAGAGTGGAAAACAGTGTGCAGGTCCTCTGATTCTCAACTCACCTCTTTGCACAAGACTTTGTGGCCAAATCTGACCTCCACTCATTTTTGTTGCCTGGTTTCCTTTTCATGTCCACGAATAAGCAAGGGTAATGCAGCTTTCTGTGTTTTTGCAGCTGAGGGAAGTGAAGTGAAGGGGTCACTGAGGTCGAGACGACAACAGAACTCTTAGTGTTTTGCTCACCAGGCTGCTGCTCAGTCCTTCCCATCCTGCGCCTTTGAAAACACACTTCTTGAAAGTAACTCCTTCCATTCCAAGTGTTCAAAGGTGGACAAATCTTGTGGGGTTTAATAAACATGAAAGGATCATCAGTTTCACGTGAACAGTTTGTAAACGGTTGTAAGAGAAAAGACTGTGCATTAATGTGTCTCCTACAGCCATTCGGGGTGTGGTAACAGATAATGAAATGATCACAAGTAATTAATAAATATCTATGCAGCTGAAGGAGGAAACTACTGGGTTAGTGGTTACCCCTTTCCACTGTCTGAACTATTGATAAGAATGGTTTCTTCAAAAACATAATGGGAGAGTGTATTAAAATTCTTCCACAGTTACTTTTAACCCAAAGTTGTATTGTTCAAAAATGTTTTTTATGAAACTAATAAAAATGAAGTCATGTTTACAGAACTGACTTATTTAGAACAAACACTATAAAAGCATTCAAAAGAAATGTGTGTTATTCTGAAAGTAAAGCTCAGGCAAAATATAAACTCAGAATGCTCAAACTAAAATACTGTTATCTCAACCAAATATCAGTCATTTCACATAACCTTGTTGGATTTTGGAACTGGGTGGTCTCTCATGTCTGGGTGGCAATTTAGAAAGCAGCATTTTTGTCCCAAGAGATTTCTTTTCCAAACATGTACCATTAAAATATGTTTGTCTAACAGAATCCCTGCTGGTAAGATTAGAATATACCATATCATTGTAACAATAAAACTATGTTTTATAAACATACTGGCAAATCTCAAAATGTAAATACTTATGTGCAATATCCTATTCAATTGAAATTCTACAACTTTGAACTTATGCATGTTGTTCAATAAAATTTTAGCAAAAAGTGGGGCGCCTGGGTGGCTCAGTCGGCTAAGCATCCAACTCTTGATTTCCACTAACGTTATGGTCCTGGGGTTGTAAGATCAAGCCCCATGTCAGTGGGGAGTCTGCTGGAGATTCTCTCTCTTCCTCTCCCCCTTCCCCCCACCCCCACACTCTCCCTCCTTCTCTCTTTTTTAAATTTTATTTTATTATATTATGTTAGTCCCCATACAGTACATCATTTGTTTTTGATGTAGTGTTCCATGTTTCATTGTTTGCGTATAATACCCAGTGCTCCATGCAGTATGTGCCCTCCTTAATACCCATCACTGGGCTAACCCATCCCCCCACCCCCACCCCCTCTAAAACCCTCAGTTTGTTTCTTGGAGTCCATAGTCTCTCATGGTTCATCTCCCCCTCCGATTTCTCCCCCTTAATTTTTCCCTTCCTTCTCCTAATGTCCTCCATGCTATTCCTTATGTTCCACAAATAAGTGAAACCATATGACAATTGACTTTCTCTGCTTCACTTATTTCACTTAGCATAATCTCCTCCAGTCCCATCCACGTTGATGTAAAAGTTGGGTATTAATCCTTTCTGATGGCTGAGTAATATTCCATTGTATATGTGGACCACATCTTCTTTATCCATTCGTCTGTTGAAGGGCATCTTGGCTCTTTCCACAGTTAGGCTGTTGCAGACATTGCTGCTATGAACATTGGGGTGCATATGGCCCTTCTTTTCACTACATCTGTGTCTTTGGGGTAAATACCTAGGAGTGCAATTGCTGGGTCATAGGGTAGCTCTATTTTTAATTTTTTGAGAAACCTCCACACTGTTTTCCAAAGTGGCTGTACCAACTTGCATTCCCACCCACAGTGTAAGAGGGTTCCCCTTCTCCACAACCTCTCCAACATTTGTTGTTTCTTGCCTTGTTAATTTTTGCCATTCTAACTGGTGTAAGGTGGTATCTCAATGTGGTTTTGATTTGAATTTCCCTGATGGCTAATGATGATGAACATTTTTTCATGTGTTTGTTAGCCATTTGTATGTCTTCTTTTGAAAAATGTCTGTTCATGTCTTCTGCCCATTTTTTGACTTGATTATTTGTTTTTTGGGTGTTGAGTTTGAGAAGTTCTTTATAGATCTTGAAATCGGCGCTTTGTCTGTAGTGTCATTTGCAAATATCTTCTCCTATTCTGTGGGTTGCCTCTTTGTTTTGTTGACTGTTTCCTTTGCTGTGCAGAAGTTTTTATCTTGATGAAGTCCCAAAAGTTCATTTTCCCTTTTGTTTCACTAGCCTTTGGAGATGTATCTTGAAAGAAGTTGCTGTGGCCAGTGTCGAAGAGGTTACTGCCTATGTTCTCCTCTAGGATTTTGATGGATTCCTGTCTCACACTGAGGTCTTTCATCCATTTTGAGTTTATCTTTGTATATGGTGTTAGAGAATGGTCTGAGTTTCATTCTTCTGCATGTGGCTGTCCAATTTTCCCAGCATCATTTATTGAAGAGACTGTTTTTTTTCCATTGCATATTTTTTCCTGCTTTGTCAAAGACTTCTCTCTCTTTCAAATAAATAAATAAATAAATCTTTGAAAAAAATGAGCAGAAAGTATTGGCTTTTACAAAGAACATCTTTATATACATCCTTGGCACTTTGCAATTTAATATTTTTCATATGTTTTTTTTATTTACTGAACTATCAGAATATAAGTGCTATGGAAATCATATGTTTAGGAATTTCACGGCATAATCTGAGATAAAGCTCACTACTCTTTTCTCCCATTCCCTGTCCACATTTTTTATCCAAATCATTCAAGTAGAAAATATTCAGGATGAGCTGAAGTTAGGAAGAAAGATAGAGTGGGTAGGGCTGACAATAAGCAGCCTAAGTCTCAGCCTTATTCCTTAGATTGAATTTCATATACTACACTTCATTCGGATAAATGCCCAAAAGTGCAATTGTGAGGTCATATGGTTGTTACGTGTGTAGTTTCATGAGAAACTGCCAAGTTATTTTAAAGAATGGCTGTATTATTTTACATTCCCACCAATAATGTATGGGTGACAGTTTCCCAAATGCTCCCCAGTATTTGATGTTGCCAATATTTTTTATTTTAGCTATTCTGATAGGAATGTAGTGATATCTCATTTTGGCTTCAATTTGCATTTCCCTAATTGCTAATGATTTTGAACATCTTTTCATGAACACATTTGCTGTCTCTATAAGCTCTTCAGTGAAATATTTGTTCATGTCTTTTGTCTATTTTCTAATTAGATTGTTTTATTACTGTTGAGTGTGAAAGGTGTTTATACATTCTAGATATTAGAATGTAGATTTCTTGTAGAATCTAGATTTCTTGGATATATGTTTTGCAAATATTTCCATCCAATCTGTAGCTTGTCTTTTCATCCTCTTTAAAGGGTTTTTAATTTTTTTTCAAGGTTTTATTTATTTATTTGACAGAGAGAGACACAGCGAGAGATGGAACACAAGCAGGGGGAGTGGGAGAAGGAGCAGGCTCCCCGCAGAGGGATCATGACCTGAGCCGAAGGCAGATGCTTAACAACTGAGCCACCCTGGCACCCCTAAAGGGTTTTTTAATACACAAAAGTTTTAAAATTTTTTTTAAAGATTTTATTTATTTGTTTGTTTGTCAGAGAGAGAGAGCACAAACAAGGGGAGGGGCAGAGGGAGAAGCAGGCTCCCTGCTGAGCAGGAAGTCCCATGTGGGACTCCATCCCAGGAGCCTGGGATCACGATCTGAGCCGAAGGCAGACGCTTAACTGACTGAGCCACTCAGGTGTCCCAAAAGTTTTAAATTTTGTTGTGGAGCAGTTTGTCCGTTTTTATATTTATAGATTGTGTTTTTGGTATAAAGTCTAAGAACTGCTTGTTTTGTCCTAGATCCTGAAGATTTTCCCCTATGTCTTATTCCAAAACTCTTATAATTTTACATTTAAGTTTGCAACCCATTCTGACTTAATTTTTGTGTAAGATAGGAGGCTCAGGTTGAAATTCAAATTTTTGACTTTGGATGTTGAATTGCTCCAGAACCATTTGTTGAAAAGTTTCCTCACTGAGTTGTTTTTACATCTTTGTAAAAAATCAGTTGGCAGAATCATATCCCATTGTAAGAATATATCACATTGATTTATCCATTCATCAGTTAATGGACACTTGAGTTGTTTTCTCATTTTGGTTACTATTAATAATTCTGCTATGAATATTTGTGTACAAGTATTTGTGTGGACACATGTTTTCACTTTTTGTGGATATTGATTGAGGAGTAGAATTACTGGTTCTTATGGTAACTCTGTGTTTAACATTTTGAGGAACTGCCAAACAGTTTTCCAAACTGGCTGCACCATTTTATATTCTGACCACCAATGTGTGAGAGTTCTAATTTTTCCACGTCTCTACCCATACTTATCTGTCTTTTTTAGTATAACTATCCTCATGGACATGAAGTAGTATCTCATTATGGTTTTTATTTGCATATTTCTAAAGGCTAGTGTTTCTTTTATTTATTTTTTTTTAAAGATTTTATTTATTCATTTGAGACACAGAGATACAGAGAAAGAGAGAGAGTATGAGCAGTGGGAGAGGCAGACGGAGAGGAAGAAGCAGACTCCCCGTTGAGTCAGGACCCCGATGTGGGGCTCGATCCCAGGACCCTGGGATCATGACCTGAGCCGAAGGCAGATGCTTAACCATCTGAGCCACCCAGGCGCCCCTAATGGCTAGTGTTTCTAATGTTGAGCATCTTTTCATGTGTTTATTGGTCATTTGTGTATCTTCTTTGGAGAAATGTCTATTCAGATTCTTGGCCCATATTTTACTTGGATTGTTTGTCTTTTTATTAATGAGTTGTAGCAGTTCTTTATATATTTTGGATATAATTCCCTTATCAGATACATGACTTACAAGTATTTTCTCCTGTTCTGTAGGCTATCTTTTTGCTTTCTTGATGATATAGTTTGCAGCCCAAAAGATTTTGTTTGATGAAGTCCAACTTATTTAATATTTATTCTGTCACTTGTCATTATCTCCAAAGGCTTTGCCTAATCCAAGGTCATGAAAATTTACTCCTATATTTTCTTCTAAGAGTTTTATAATTTTAAATGTTACAATTAGGCCCATGATCATTTCAAGTTTATTTTTATGTATGGTATAAAGAAGAGTTCCAAGTTCTTTTTTTTTTTTTTTTTTTTGCATGTGGATATCCAGCTTTTTCAGAACCTTTTGTTGAAAAGAATTTTCTTTTTCCATTGAATGGACTTGGTACCCTTGTTGAATATCAATTGACCATGAGTGTAAGGGTTTATTTCTGGA